>NC_079197.1:10364086-10631666 GCF_029499605.1 Hyla sarda | reverse complement strand
CTGTGTATAGTATATACCTGACTGTGTTTATAATAACCTTATAATAGTCCCAGTGCTGTACAGTGTACACTATATGGGGGCTGTTGTACTTAGTATATTACCTGACTGTGTTATAATAACCTTATAATAGTCCAGATGCTGTGTACAGTGTATACTATATGGGGCCTGTGTATAGTATATACCTGTGTTATAATAACCTTTAATAGTCCAGTTGCTGTACAGTGTAACTATATGGGGCCTGTGTATAGTATATACCTGACTGTGTTATAATAACCTTATAATAGTCCAGTGCTGTACAGTGTATACTATATGGGGCCTGTGTATAGTATATATACCTGACTGTGTTATAATAACCTTATAATAGTCCAGTGCTGTACAGTGTATACTATATGGGGCCTGTGTATTGTATATACCTGACTGTGTTATAATAACCTTATAATAGTCCAGTGCTGTACAGTGTACACTATATGGGGCCTGTGTATAGTATATACCTGACTGTGTTATAATAACCTTATAATAGTCCAGTGCTGTACAGTGTACACTATATGAGGCCTGTGTATAGTATATATACCTGACTGTGTTATAATAACCTTTTAATAGTCCAGTGCTGTACAGTGTATACTATATGGGGCCTGTGTATAGTATATACCTGACTGTGTTATAATAACCTTATAATAGTCCAGTGCTGTACAGTGTATACTATATGGGGCCTGTGTATAGTATATACCTGACTGTGTTATAATAACCTTATAATAGTCCAGTGCTGTACAGTGTACACTATATGGGCCTGTGTATAGTATATACCTCACTGTGTTATAATAACCTTATAATAGTCCAGTGCTGTACAGTGTATACTATATGGGGCCTGTGTATAGTATATACCTGACTGTGTTATAATAACCATATAATAGTCCAGTGCTGTACAGTGTATACTATATGGGGCCTGTGTATAGTATATACCTGACTGTGTTATAATAACCTTATAATAGTCCAGTGCTGTACAGTGTACACTAGATGAGGCCTGTGTATAGTATATATACCTGACTGTGTTATAATAACCTTATAATAGTCCAGTGCTGTACAGTGTATACTATATGAGGCCTGTGTATAGTATTATACCTGACTGTGTTATAATAACCTTATAATAGTCCAGTGCTGTACAGTGTACACTATATGGGGCCCTGTGTATAGTATATACCTGACTGTGTTATAATAACCTTATAATAGTCCAGTGCTGTACAGTGTATACTATATGAGGCCTGTGTATAGTATATATACCTGACTGTGTTATAATAACCATATAATAGTCCAGTGCTGTACAGTGTACACTATATGAGGCCTGTGTATAGTATATATACCTGACTGTGTTATAATAACCTTATAAATAGTCCAGTGCTGTACAGTGTACACTATTATGGGGCCTGTGTATAGTATATACCTGACTGTATTATAATAACCTTATAATAGTCCAGTGCTGTACAGTGTATACTATATGAGGCCTGTGTATAGTATATACCTGTGTTATAATAACCATATAATAGTCCAGTGCTGTACAGTGTATACTATATGGGGCCTGTGTATAGTATATACCTGACTGTGTTATAATAACCTTATAATAGTCCAGTGCTGTACAGTGTACACTATATATGAGGCCTGTGTATAGTATATACCTGACTGTGTTATAATAACCATATAATAGTCCAGTGCTGTACAGTGTATACTATATGAGGCCTGTGTATAGTATATACCTGACTGTGTTATAATAACCATATAATAGTCCAGTGCTGTACAGTGTACACTATATGAGGCCTGTGTATAGTATATATACCTGACTGTGTTATAATAACCTTATAATAGTCCAGTGCTGTACAGTGTATACTATATGAGGCCTGTGTATAGTATATACCTGACTGTGTTATAATAACCATATAATAGTCCAGTGCTGTACAGTGTATACTATATGAGGCCTGTGTATAGTATATATACCTGACTGTGTTATAATAACCTTATAATAGTCCAGTGCTGTACAGTGTATACTATATGAGGCCTGTGTATAGTATATATACCTGACTGTGTTATAATAACCTTATAATAGTCCAGTGCTGTACAGTGTATACTATATGGGGCCTGTGTATAGTATATACCTGACTGTGTTATAATAACCTTTATAATAGTCCAGTGCTGTACAGTGTATACTATATGGGGCCTGTGTATAGTATATACCTGACTGTGTTATAATAACCTTATAATAGTCCAGTGCTGTACAGTGTACACTAGATGAGGCCTGTGTATAGTATATACCTGACTGTGTTATAATAACCTTATAATAGTCCAGTGCTGTACAGTGTATACTATATGGGGCCTGTGTATAGTATATACCTGACTGTGTTATAATAACCATATAATAGTCCAGTGCTGTACAGTGTACACTATATGAGGCCTGTGTATAGTATATACCTGACTGTGTTATAATAACCTTATAATAGTCCAGTGCTGTACAGTGTACACTATATGAGGCCTGTGTATAGTATATACCTGACTGTGTTATAATAACCATATAATAGTCCAGTGCTGTACAGTGTATACTATATGGGGCCTGTGTATAGTATATACCTGACTGTGTTATAATAACCTTATAATAGTCCAGTGCTGTACAGTGTATACTATAAGGGGCCTGTGTATAGTATATACCTGACTGTGTTATAATAACCATATAATAGTCCAGTGCTGTACAGTGTATACTATATGGGGCCTGTGTATAGTATATATACCTGACTGTGTTATAATAACCTTATAATAGTCCAGTGCTGTACAGTGTATACTATATGAGGCCTGTGTATAGTATATACCTGACTGTGTTATAATAACCATATAATAGTCCAGTGCTGTACAGTGTACACTATATGGGGCCTGTGTATAGTATATACCTGACTGTGTTATAATAACCTTATAATAGTCCAGTGCTGTACAGTGTATACTATATGGGGCCTGTGTATAGTATATACCTGACTGTGTTATAATAACCATATAATAGTCCAGTGCTGTACAGTGTACACTATATGAGGCCTGTGTATAGTATATACCTGACTGTGTTATAATAACCTTATAATAGTCCAGTGCTGTACAGTGTATACTATATGGGGCCTGTGTATAGTATATACCTGACTGTGTTATAATAACCATATAATAGTCCAGTGCTGTACAGTGTATACTATATGGGGCCTGTGTATAGTATATACCTGACTGTGTTATAATAACCTTATAATAGTCCAGTGCTGTACAGTGTATACTATATGGGGCCTGTGTATAGTATATACCTGACTGTGTTATAATAACCTTTTAATAGTCCAGTGCTGTACAGTGTATACTATATGAGGCCTGTGTATAGTATATACCTGACTGTGTTATAATAACCTTATAATAGTCCAGTGCTGTACAGTGTATACTATATGAGGCCTGTGTATAGTATATACCTGTGTTATAATAACCATATAATAGTCCAGTGCTGTACAGTGTATACTATATGGGGCCTGTGTATAGTATATACCTGACTGTGTTATAATAACCATATAATAGTCCAGTGCTGCACAGTGTACACTATATGGGGCCTGTGTATAGTATATACCTGACTGTGTTATAATAACCTTATAATAGTCCAGTGCTGTACAGTGTATACTATATGAGGCCTGTGTATAGTATATATACCTGACTGTGTTATAATAACCATATAATAGTCCAGTGCTGTACAGTGTATACTATATGGGGCCTGTGTATAGTATATACCTGACTGTGTTATAATAACCATATAGTCCAGTGCTGTACAGTGTATACTATATGAGGCCTGTGTATAGTATATATACCTGACTGTGTTATAATAACCTTATAATAGTCCAGTGCTGTACAGTGTACACTATATGGGGCCTGTGTATAGTATATACCTTACTGTATTATAATAACCTTATAATAGTCCAGTGCTGTACAGTGTATACTATATGAGGCCTGTGTATAGTATATACCTGTGTTATAATAACCATATAATAGTCCAGTGCTGTACAGTGTATACTATATGGGGCCTGTGTATAGTATATACCTGACTGTGTTATAATAACCTTATAATAGTCCAGTGCTGTACAGTGTATACTATAAGGGGCCTGTGTATAGTATATACCTGACTGTGTTATAATAACCTTATAATAGTCCAGTGCTGTACAGTGTACACTATATGAGGCCTGTGTATAGTATATATACCTGACTGTGTTATAATAACCTTATAATAGTCCAGTGCTGTACAGTGTACACTATATATGAGGCCTGTGTATAGTATATACCTGACTGTGTTATAATAACCATATAATAGTCCAGTGCTGTACAGTGTATACTATATGAGGCCTGTGTATAGTATATACCTGACTGTGTTATAATAACCATATAATAGTCCAGTGCTGTACAGTGTACACTATATGGGGCCTGTGTATAGTATATATACCTGACTGTGTTATAATAACCATATAATAGTCCAGTGCTGTACAGTGTACACTAGATGAGGCCTGTGTATAGTATATACCTGACTGTGTTATAATAACCTTATAATAGTCCAGTGCTGTACAGTGTACACTATATGAGGCCTGTGTATAGTATATACCTGACTGTGTTATAATAACCTTATAATAGTCCAGTGCTGTACAGTGTATACTATATGGGGCCTGTGTATAGTATATACCTGACTGTGTTATAATAACCATATAATAGTCCAGTGCTGTACAGTGTACACTATATGAGGCCTGTGTATAGTATATACCTGTGTTATAATAACCTTATAATAGTCCAGTGCTGTACAGTGTACACTATATGGGGCCTGTGTATAGTATATACCTGACTGTGTTATAATAACCTTATAATAGTCCAGTGCTGTACAGTGTATACTATATGAGGCCTGTGTATAGTATATACCTGTGTTATAATAACCTTATAATAGTCCAGTGCTGTACAGTGTATACTATATGGGGCCTGTGTATAGTATATACCTGACTGTGTTATAATAACCTTATAATAGTCCAGTGCTGTACAGTGTACACTATATGAGGCCTGTGTATAGTATATACCTGACTGTGTTATAATAACCTTATAATAGTCCAGTGCTGTACAGTGTATACTATATGGGGCCTGTGTATAGTATATACCTGACTGTGTTATAATAACCTTATAATAGTCCAGTGCTGTACAGTGTATACTATATGAGGCCTGTGTATAGTATATACCTGACTGTGTTATAATAACCTTATAATAGTCCAGTGCTGTACAGTGTACACTATATGAGGCCTGTGTATAGTATATACCTGACTGTGTTATAATAACCTTATAATAGTCCAGTGCTGTACAGTGTATACTATATGAGGCCTGTGTATAGTATATACCTGTGTTATAATAACCATATAATAGTCCAGTGCTGTACAGTGTACACTATATGAGGCCTGTGTATAGTATATACCTGTGTTATAATAACCATATAATAGTCCAGTGCTGTACAGTGTACACTATATGGGGCCTGTGTATAGTATATACCTGACTGTGTTATAATAACCTTATAATAGTCCATATACTATATGAGGCCTGTGTATAGTATATACCTGACTGTGTTATAATAACCTTATAATAGTCCAGTGCTGTACAGTGTACACTATATGGGGCCTGTGTATAGTATATACCTGACTGTATTATAATAACCTTATAATAGTCCAGTGCTGTACAGTGTATACTATATGAGGCCTGTGTATAGTATATACCTGTGTTATAATAACCATATAATAGTCCAGTGCTGTACAGTGTATACTATATGGGGCCTGTGTATAGTATATACCTGACTGTGTTATAATAACCTTATAATAGTCCAGTGCTGTACAGTGTACACTATATATGAGGCCTGTGTATAGTATATACCTGACTGTGTTATAATAACCATATAATAGTCCAGTGCTGTACAGTGTATACTATATGAGGCCTGTGTATAGTATATACCTGACTGTGTTATAATAACCATATAATAGTCCAGTGCTGTACAGTGTACACTATATGAGGCCTGTGTATAGTATATATACCTGACTGTGTTATAATAACCTTATAATAGTCCAGTGCTGTACAGTGTATACTATATGGGGCCTGTGTATAGTATATACCTGACTGTGTTATAATAACCTTATAATAGTCCAGTGCTGTACAGTGTATACTATATGAGGCCTGTGTATAGTATATACCTGTGTTATAATAACCATATAATAGTCCAGTGCTGTACAGTGTACACTATATGGGGCCTGTGTATAGTATATACCTGACTGTGTTATAATAACCTTATAATAGTCCAGTGCTGTACAGTGTATACTATATGGGGCCTGTGTATAGTATATACCTGACTGTGTTATAATAACCATATAATAGTCCAGTGCTGTACAGTGTATACTATATGGGGCCTGTGTATAGTATATATACCTGACTGTGTTATAATAACCATATAATAGTCCAGTGCTGTACAGTGTACACTATATGGGGCCTGTGTATAGTATATACCTGACTGTGTTATAATAACCTTATAATAGTCCAGTGCTGTACAGTGTACACTATATGGGGCCTGTGTATAGTATATACCTGACTGTGTTATAATAACCTTATAATAGTCCAGTGCTGTACAGTGTACACTATATGGGGCCTGTGTATAGTATATACCTGACTGTGTTATAATAACCATATAATAGTCCAGTGCTGTACAGTGTATACTATATGAGGCCTGTGTATAGTATATACCTGACTGTGTTATAATAACCTTATAATAGTCCAGTGCTGTACAGTGTACACTATATGAGGCCTGTGTATAGTATATACCTGACTGTGTTATAATAACCTTATAATAGTCCAGTGCTGTACAGTGTATACTATATGGGGCCTGTGTATAGTATATACCTGACTGTGTTATAATAACCTTATAATAGTCCAGTGCTGTACAGTGTACACTATATGGGGCCTGTGTATAGTATATACCTGACTGTGTTATAATAACCTTATAATAGTCCAGTGCTGTACAGTGTACACTATATGAGGCCTGTGTATAGTATATATACCTGACTGTGTTATAATAACCATATAATAGTCCAGTGCTGTACAGTGTATACTATATGGGGCCTGTGTATAGTATATACCTGACTGTATTATAATAACCTTATAATAGTCCAGTGCTGTACAGTGTATACTATATGAGGCCTGTGTATAGTATATACCTGTGTTATAATAACCATATAATAGTCCAGTGCTGTACAGTGTATACTATATGGGGCCTGTGTATAGTATATACCTGACTGTGTTATAATAACCTTATAATAGTCCAGTGCTGTACAGTGTACACTATATATGAGGCCTGTGTATAGTATATACCTGACTGTGTTATAATAACCATATAATAGTCCAGTGCTGTACAGTGTATACTATATGAGGCCTGTGTATAGTATATACCTGACTGTGTTATAATAACCATATAATAGTACAGTGCTGTACAGTGTACACTATATGAGGCCTGTGTATAGTATATACCTGACTGTGTTATAATAACCTTATAATAGTCCAGTGCTGTACAGTGTACACTATATGAGGCCTGTGTATAGTATATATACCTGACTGTGTTATAATAACCATATAATAGTCCAGTGCTGTACAGTGTATACTATATGGGGCCTGTGTATAGTATATACCTGACTGTGTTATAATAACCTTTATAATAGTCCAGTGCTGTACAGTGTATACTATATGGGGCCTGTGTATAGTATATACCTGACTGTGTTATAATAACCTTATAATAGTCCAGTGCTGTACAGTGTACACTAGATGAGGCCTGTGTATAGTATATATACCTGACTGTGTTATAATAACCTTATAATAGTCCAGTGCTGTACAGTGTATACTATATGAGGCCTGTGTATAGTATATACCTGTGTTATAATAACCATATAATAGTCCAGTGCTGTACAGTGTACACTATATGGGGCCTGTGTATAGTATATACCTGACTGTGTTATAATAACCATATAATAGTCCAGTGCTGTACTGTGTACACTATATGGGGCCTGTGTATAGTATATACCTGACTGTATTATAATAACCATATAATAGTCCAGTGCTGTACAGTGTATACTATATGGGGCCTGTGTATAGTATATACCTGACTGTGTTATAATAACCTTATAATAGTCCAGTGCTGTACAGTGTATACTATATGAGGCCTGTGTATAGTATATACCTGACTGTGTTATAATAACCATATAATAGTCCAGTGCTGTACAGTGTATACTATATGAGGCCTGTGTATAGTATATACCTGACTGTGTTATAATAACCTTATAATAGTCCAGTGCTGTACAGTGTATACTATATGAGGCCTGTGTATAGTATATATACCTGACTGTGTTATAATAACCTTATAATAGTCCAGTGCTGTACAGTGTACTATATATGAGGCCTGTGTATAGTATATATACCTGACTGTGTTATAATAACCATATAATAGTCCAGTGCTGTACAGTGTACACTATATGAGGCCTGTGTATAGTATATACCTGACTGTGTTATAATAACCATATAATAGTCCAGTGCTGTACAGTGTATACTATATGAGGCCTGTGTATAGTATATACCTGACTGTGTTATAATAACCATATAATAGTCCAGTGCTGTACAGTGTATACTATATGGGGCCTGTGTATAGTATATACCTGACTGTGTTATAATAACCATATAATAGTCCAGTGCTGTACAGTGTATACTATATGGGGCCTGTGTATAGTATATACCTGACTGTGTTATAATAACCATATAATAGTCCAGCGCTGTACAGTGTATACTATATGGGGTCTGTGTATAGTATATACCTGACTGTGTTATAATAACCTTATAATAGTCCAGTGCTGTACAGTGTACACTGTATGGGGCCTGTGTATAGTATATACCTGACTGTGTTATAATAACCTTATAATAGTCCAGTGCTGTACAGTGTACACTATATGGGGTCTGTGTATAGTATATACCTGACTGTGTTATAATAACCTTATAATAGTCCAGTGCTGTACAGTGTATACTATATGAGGCCTGTGTATAGTATATACCTGACTGTGTTATAATAACCTTATAATAGTCCAGTGCTGTACAGTGTACACTATATGGGGCCTGTGTATAGTATATACCTGACTGTGTTATAATAACCTTATAATAGTCCAGTGCTATACAGTGTACACTATATATGAGGCCTGTGTATAGTATATACCTGACTGTGTTATAATAACCTTATAATAGTCCAGTGCTGTACAGTGTATACTATATGAGGCCTGTGTATAGTATATACCTGACTGTGTTATAATAACCTTATAATAGTCCAGTGCTATACAGTGTACACTATATATGAGGCCTGTGTATAGTATATACCTGACTGTGTTATAATAACCTTATAATAGTCCAGTGCTGTACAGTGTATACTATATGGGGCCTGTGTATAGTATATACCTGACTGTGTTATAATAACCTTATAATAGTCCAGTGCTGTACAGTGTATACTATATGGGGTCTGTGTATAGTATATACCTGACTGTGTTATAATAACCTTATAATAGTCCAGTGCTGTACAGTGTACACTATATATGAGGCCTGTGTATAGTATATACCTGACTGTGTTATAATAACCTTATAATAGTCCAGTGCTGTACAGTGTATACTATATGGGGCCTGTGTATAGTATATACCTGACTGTGTTATAATAACCTTATAATAGTCCAGTGCTGTACAGTGTATACTATATGGGGCCTGTGTATAGTATATACCTGACTGTGTTATAATAACCATATAATAGTCCAGTGCTGTACAGTGTACACTATATGAGGCCTGTGTATAGTATATACCTGACTGTGTTATAATAACCTTATAATAGTCCAGTGCTGTACAGTGTACACTATATGGGGCCTGTGTATAGTATATACCTGACTGTGTTATAATAACCTTATAATAGTCCAGTGCTGTACAGTGTACACTATATGGGGCCTGTGTATAGTATATACCTGACTGTGTTATAATAACCTTATAATAGTCCAGTGCTGTACAGTGTATACTATATGGGGCCTGTGTATAGTATATACCTGACTGTGTTATAATAACCATATAATAGTCCAGTGCTGTACAGTGTATACTATATGGGGCCTGTGTATAGTATATACCTGACTGTGTTATAATAACCTTATAATAGTCCAGTGCTGTACAGTGTATACTATATGGGGTCTGTGTATAGTGTATACCTGACTGTGTTATAATAACCTTATAATAGTCCAGTGCTGTACAGTGTACACTTTATGGGGCCTGTGTATAGTATATACCTGACTGTGTTATAATAACCATATAATAGTCCAGTGCTGTACAGTGTACACTATATGGGGCCTGTGTATAGTATATACCTGACTGTGTTCTAATAACCTTATAATAGTCCAGTGCTGTACAGTGTATACTAGATGAGGCCTGTGTATAGTATATACCTGACTGTGTTATAATAACCATATAATAGTCCAGTGCTGTACAGTGTATACTATATGAGGCCTGTGTATAGTATATACCTGACTGTGTTATAATAACCTTATAATAGTCCAGTGCTGTACAGTGTACACTATATGGGGCCTGTGTATAGTATATACCTGTTATAATAACCTTATAATAGTCCAGTGCTGTACAGTGTACACTATATGGGGCCTGTGTATAGTATATACCTGACTGTGTTATAATAACCTTATAATAGTCCAGTGCTGTACAGTGTATACTATATGGGGCCTGTGTATAGTATATACCTGACTGTGTTATAATAACCATATAATAGTCCAGTGCTGTACAGTGTACACTATATGGGGCCTGTGTATAGTATATACCTGACTGTGTTATAATAACCATATAATAGTACAGTGCTGTACAGTGTACACTATATGGGGCCTGTGTATAGTATATACCTGACTGTGTTATAATAACCTTATAATAGTCCAGTGCTGTACAGTGTACACTATATGGGGCCTGTGTATAGTATATACCTGACTGTGTTATAATAACCTTATAATAGTCCAGTGCTGTACAGTGTATACTATATGAGGCCTGTGTATAGTATATACCTGACTGTGTTATAATAACCTTATAATAGTCCAGTGCTGTACAGTGTACACTATATGAGGCCTGTGTATAATATATACCTGACTGTTATAATAACCTTATAATAGTCCAGTGCTGTACAGTGTACACTAGATGAGGCCTGTGTATAGTATATACCTGGCTGTGTTATAATAACCATATAATAGTCCAGTGCTGTACAGTGTATACTATATGAGGCCTGTGTATAGTATATACCTGTGTTATAATAACCATATAATAGTCCAGTGCTGTACAGTGTACACTATATGAGGCCTGTGTATAGTATATACCTGTGTTATAATAACCATATAATAGTCCAGTGCTGTACAGTGTATACTATATGAGGCCTGTGTATAGTATATACCTGTGTTATAATAACCTTATAATAGTCCAGTGCTGTACAGTGTATACTATATGGGGCCTGTGTATAGTATATACCTGACTGTGTTATAATAACCTTATAATAGTCCAGTGCTGTACAGTGTATACTATATGAGGCATGTGTATAGTATATACCTGACTGTGTTATAATAACCTTATAATAGTCCAGTGCTGTACAGTGTACACTATATGGGGCCTGTGTATAGTATATACCTGTGTTATAATAACCATATAATAGTCCAGTGCTGTACAGTGTATACTATATGGGGCCTGTGTGTAGTATATACCTGACTGTGTTATAATAACCATATAATAGTCCAGTGCTGTACAGTGTACACTATATGAGGCCTGTGTATAGTATATACCTGACTGTGTTATAATAACCTTATAATAGTCCAGTGCTGTACAGTGTATACTATATGGGGCCTATGTATAGTATATACCTGACTGTGTTATAATAACCTTATAATAGTCCAGTGCTGTACAGTGTATACTATATGAGGCCTGTGTATAGTATATACCTGACTGTGTTATAATAACCTTATAATAGTCCAGTGCTGTACAGTGTACACTATATGAGGCCTGTGTATAGTATATACCTGACTGTGTTATAATAACCTTATAATAGTCCAGTGCTGTACAGTGTATACTATATGGGGCCTGTGTATAGTATATACCTGACTGTGTTATAATAACCTTATAATAGTCCAGTGCTGCACAGTGTAGACCATGGGTGTCAAGCATGCGGCCCACAATGAATAGCTTTGCGGCCCAGCAAAGATATTCATTGCTCTGGTCAGGGCCGGATTATTATTGGCGCTCCTGGAGCGCTTGCTCCGGGCCCCGTGCCCGCAGGGGGCCCCGTCACATTTGGGGCATCCCTGTGTCCCGCAAAATCTTTTCAGGACACAAGGATACCCCAGTTACCTCTCTGCGGCCCCGTGGTAACTTTAAAAAACACTGGGGCCGCCTAGAGGTAGCGCACGCAGGGACATCACTGACGTCCTGTACGTGAGCTCATATGAGAAGAGCTGGGCGGAGCAGTGAGGAGGACGCGCGGGTATGGTAAGTCACCACTCACCAGCACGTCATCCTTGGTTTTCCGACCACCGGTCCTCCAGTCCCGGGACCTATTGTTATAGGCCATAGCAGTAGATCGTGACCCCGGGCCGGAGGAGTGGTGGTCGGAACACTGAAGTGGGGCAGTAAACAGGCATACAGCCTCCAGCCATACACTGTATATGGCTGAAAGCTGTATGTCTGTGGGGGAACTGCACTTCACCTAATGTGGGGAACTATACTTCACCTAATATGGGGGAACAATACTGCATCTAATGTGGAGGAACAATACTGCATCTAATGTGGGGGAACTATACTGCACCTAATGTGGGGGAACTATACTGCACCTAATGTGGGGGAACTATACTGCACCTAATGTGGGGGAACTATACTTCACCTAATGTGGGGAACTATACTGCACCTAATGTGGGGGAGCTATACTGCACCTAATGTGGGGGAACTATACTATACCTAATATGTGGGGACTATACTGCACCTAATGTGTGGGGACTATACTGCACCTAATGTGTGGGGACTATACTGCACCTAATGTGTGGGAACTGTACTGCACCTAATGTGGGGGAACTGTACTGCACCTAATGTGTGGGGAAATATACTGCACCTAATGTGGGGGAACTGTACTGCACCTAATGTGGGGGAACTGTACTGCACCTAATGTGGGGGAACTGTACTGTACCTAATGTGGGGGAACTGTACTGCACCTAATGTGGGGGAACTGTACTGCACCTAATGTGGGGGAACTGTACTGCACCCAATGTGGGGGAACTGTACTGCACCCAATGTGGGGGAACTGTACTGCACCCAATGTGGGGGAACTGTACTGCACCCAATGTGGGGGAACTGTACTGCACCCAATGTGGGGGAACTGTACTGCACCCAATGTGGGGGAACTGTACTGCACCCAATGTGGGGGAACTGTACTGCACCCAATGTGGGGGAACTGTACTGCACCCAATGTGGGGGAACTGTACTGCACCCAATGTGGGGGAACTGTACTGCACCCAATGTGGGGGGATCCGTACTGCACCCAATGTGGGGGGATCCGTACTGCACCCAATGTGGGGGGATCCGTACTGCACCCAATGTGGGGGGATCCGTACTGCACCCAATGTGGGGGGATCCGTACTGCACCCAATGTGGGGGGATCCGTACTGCACCCAATGTGGGGGGATCCGTACTGCACCCAATGTGGGGGGATCCGTACTGCACCCAATGTGGGGGGATCCGTACTGCACCCAATGTGGGGGGATCCGTACTGCACCCAATGTGGGGGGATCCGTACTGCACCCAATGTGGGGGGATCCGTACTGCACCCAATGTGGGGGGATCCGTACTGCACCCAATGTGGGGGGATCCGTACTGCACCCAATGTGGGGGGATCCGTACTGCACCCAATGTGGGGGGATCCGTACTGCACCCAATGTGGGGGGATCCGTACTGCCCAGTCTTGTGCAGGGGGGCAGGGTCTTGTGCAAAGGGGGCATGTAATTTTTTTTATGCGGCCCACATAAACGTAAACCTTGTATTTTTGACCCATGTTAGCCTTTGAGTTTGACATGCTTGGTCTATATGTTACTACCTGAATATGGTGTAATAACCTTATAATAGTCCAGTGCTTCACATTATCATATTATGGATACGGCTCTGACCTGATGGTCATGTGATCGGCGCCTCCTCATAATTCCAAATTGACAGTGATCTTGTGGGAATTGCTAACACCTCTCCTGTCCGTAAAGGACATGTCCGGTGCTCACTTTTCTTATTGTGTCCGTTCCGGGCTGCAAAAAAAAAAAAGAAAATAAGCTTCCTCTTACCTGCCTACTCTCCCCCGGTGCTCCGGTACAGGTGATCGGTCCCCGGGCTGTATTCTTCTTACTTCCTGTTAGTCCGGCACGTCACACGGAGCTTCAGCCTATCACTGGCCGAGGCAGGACATCGCTGCGGCCGGTGATAGGTTGAAGCTCCGTGTGACGTGCCGGGCGAACAGGAAGTAAGAAGAATACAGCCCGGGGACCGAACACCTGTACCGGAGCTCTGGGGGAGCCTAGGCAGGTAAGAGAAAAATGTTTTCTTTTATTTTTCAGCCTGGAACGGATAAAATAAGAAAAGTGAGCACCGGAAATCTGTCACCTGCACCAACCTGTCGGTACCGACAGATAGTGCAGGTGTCACTGATGACAACGGTACTTACCTAGCAGCGGTGACGTCACTAAACTCTGTCCATGCCCCAAGCCTGGCCGGAGCTGAAGTTAAAGGGTACCTTTCATCAAAAAAAAAATTTGATATATTATAGATTAATGTATGCAGAATAACTTTCCAATAGCATGTTATTAAAAAATATGCTTCTTTCTATTTAATTTTACACTTTAAAAAAAATGACCACTTGGGGTCTCCCTGCCAGTCCTGGCCGCAAGTGCTGAGCTTGTCTGTGTCCCGGCTGCAGTCTGAAATTTAGGATTCCAGCATGAGTCTGAAATCTATAGAGAGAGAGAGAGAAAAGTTTGTGGCCAGGACTGGTAGGGAGACCCCTACTGGTAATTTTTTTCAAAGTGTAAAATTAAATAGAAAGAATCATATTTTTTAATAACATGCTATTGGAAAGTTATTCTGCATACATTAATCTGTATTATATCAAAACATTTTTTGATGAAAGGTACCCTTTAACGGAGGAGATTACCGGAGATCCCCAGCACAGAACGGGACAAGGTAAGTAACGTTGTCATCAGTGTCACCTGCACTACCTGTCGGTACCGACAGGTTAGTGCAGGTGACACTGGTGACAGATTTCCTTTAAAAAGCTGTGTGTCTTACCTTTTTCTTCTTGCTCACATAGTGCAATTTCCCAGCAGGAGAAAGTGGGCATGACATCACTGAAGCCTGCTGAGGGACCACTTCCGCCCTCACATAGTTGCAGCAGTGTGATGAATAGAAGACATCAAGCTCTGTGCATGTTTCAGTCTGTGTTGCTATCAGTGAGGCTCTCCTTCATCTGTCAGTCTGTGTGGCTTTCTGTTAGAGTCTGTGGAGCTTTCTTTTTCTGTGCAGCTGACAATCAAGCTCCATGCAGACAAGCACTTCCTGAGTTTGGACTCCTACCGGGTTGGGAGGAGACTGAACTCACTGTATTAATTGTGGCAGGGAACAGAACAGAGCCACCTAGTGTCCGCTTTTTATATTACATTTTAAACTTATTTATGTTGATAATTTTAAAAGCAAGTGAATGGGAAAGTGTCTGCAAATTACACAAGGAACATTATATTAAAAGTTTTATTTGGGGACACGTACTCTTTAAATGAATGGAATAGCAATGCTCATGCTTGGCTACCACTCCATTTATTATCTATGCCAGAGTTTCCCAACCAGGGTGCCTCCAGCTGTTGCAAAACTACGACCTCCAGCATGTCTGGACAGCAGAAGGCTGTCCGGGCATGCTGGGAGTTGTAGTTTTGCAACAGCTGGAGGGGCCCTGGTTGGGAAACACTGTACTAAACAGCAGTGTTCCTCAACCTGTGACTCTCCATCAGCTGTCCAGGGCATGATGGGTGTTTTGCCGCTACAGAGGTTTGGGGAACACTACTTTAAGAGATAAGACTTTCTTTTAGGCTGGGTTCACACCACGTTTTTGCAATACAGTTCCCGTATCAGGTTTTTGATGAAAAACGGATTCCTCAAAACCTGATTTTAAACTGCATCAAAACGTGTACAAATTTCAACCCGTATACGGTTTGAAAAATGTCCGGTTGCATCCGTTTTTTAAGAAAAAAAAGTATACGTTTTTAACTTTTCACTCCATTTTGAATAAAGTTTCACTTGTTTGATTGAAATTCCAAGAAAAAAAAAAAAGGCAAGAACCGTATGAAACTGACTCCCATGTTAAAAAAAACAAACAAAAAAAAAAAAACATATACGGTTTTTCACCCGGACCGGGTACGGGGAAAAAACTGATAAAACTGTATAAGACGCAAAACGGACAAAACAGATGATGCGTTTGACATACGGTTAACAAAGTCAATGTATACGGTTTTCTATACTGTTCCGTGCGGTTTTTAACTTGACACCGTATATGGGAACTGTATAGCAAAAACATGGTGTGCCTGCAGCCTTAGCATGATTGGAGTTGACATGATGAGGGTTGTAGTTTTGGAGAGCCACAGGTTGAGCCGCAGTGCTGTATAGTATATTGTCCTCACCTGGCGTATACATAGTGTATTCCCTCAAACTAGTGGTTTGCAACCTGCGACTCTCCTGGTGCTGCTAAACTGCAAGTTCCAGCATGCCTGGACAGCCTCAGGCCATCAGGGCTTGCTGGGACTTGCAGTTTTACAACACCTGGAGATCTGCAGGTTGCAAGTGCTGTGCAGTTAAAGGGGTACTCCGGTGGAAAACCTTTCTTTTTTTTTTTTTTTAATCAATTGGTGCCAGAAAGTTAAACAGATTTGTAAATTACTTCTATTAAAAAATCTTTGGAGGGGGACAGGGGGGATCTGGCGGAGGACAGGGGGGGATCTGGCGGAGGACGGGGGGGATCTGGCGGAGTACAGGGGGGGATCTGGCGGAGGACGGGGGGGATCTGGCGGAGGACGGGGGGGGATCTGGCGGAGGACGGGGGGGGGTCTGGCGCAGGACGGGGGGGGTCTGGCGGAGGACGGGGGGGGGTCTGGCGGAGGACGGGGGGGGGTCTGGCGGAGGACAGGGGGGGGGGGTCTGGCGGAGGACAGGGGGGGGGGTCTGGCGGAGGACAGGGGGGGGGGGTCTGGCGGAGGACAGGGGGGGGGTCTGGCGGAGGACAGGGGGGGGGTCTGGCGGAGGACAGGGGGGGGGTCTGGCGGAGGACAGGGGGGGGGTCTGGCGGAGGACAGGGGGGGGGTCTGGCGGAGGACAGGGGGGGGTCTGGCGGAGGACAGGGGGGGGTCTGGCGGAGGACAGGGGGGGGGGTCTGGCGGAGGACAGGGGGGGTCTGGCGGGAGGACAGGGGGGTCTGGCACAAACAAATTTGTAAATTGCTTCTATTTAAAAATCTTAATCCTTCCAGTACTTTTTAGCAGCTGTATGCTACAGAGGAAATTCTTTTCTTTTTGAATTTCTTTTTTGGCTTGTCCACAGTGCTCTCTGCTGACACCTCTCTCCCTATCAGGAACTGTCCAGAGCAGGAGAAAATCCCCATAGCAAACCTATGCTGCTCTGGACAGTTCCTGACACGGACAGAGGTGTCAGCAGAGAGCACTGTGGACAAGACAAAAAAAAGAAGTAAAAAAAAGAAAGAAAATAATTTCCTCTGTAGCATACAGCTGCTAAAAAGTACTGGAAGGGTTAAGATTTTTTAACAGAAGTCATTTACAAAGCTGTTTAACTTTCTGGCACCAGTTGATATAAAAAATAGTATGTTTACCACCAGAGTACCCCTTTAACTGCACTGCGTTCCCTTATACTCTGGAGGGCACACTGAATTTATAGGGAAACTGCACTGAGGTCTGTGAGCTGGTACCACCACCGATTCCAACTAACCCTTTCACCGCTGGATTCTGATTGCAGCTATAGCGCCCCCCCCTATAATCAGGGAATCGGGCTATATAATGTTACTATTACTTCGGATAGGCACAGGTGGTGTCTTAGTGAAGATATGGGCAAGTTTCCAATCTGATGTGCCAGATTAACTCTTTCTGTTCCTCTTTTCTTTCAGATAGCGCACAGTGTGGAGATAGAGGCGGGTAGGAGCCAGGAAGACCCTGCTCAGCAAGGTAAGAGATGGAGGTCAATGTCGGTGCCATTTACGGCATGCCGAAAAGCAAGGACACAACTGCTCCTGGGTCATGTGGGTGGTATTTGGAGGCTTTTTTTTTTCTGATACAGAGCACCAAATCCCCTGCATAGTTATAGTTACATGGAATTTTTTTTTTACTTCTATGCACTCCATATGTCAATGTTTCTCGGCCAGTGTGCCTCCACCTGTTGCAAAACCACAACTCCCAGCATGCCCGGACAGCCACCGGCTGTCCGGGCATGCTGGGAGTTGTGGTTTTGCAACAGCTGAAGGCACCCTGGTTGGAAAACCCTGACATATGTTATGTGCATTAATCCATATATCTTTTAATAGTTCATGTCGGTGTCATAGAGTGCAACTACAACTCTCAGCATCGCCTCACGGACTGTCCGGGCATGCTGGGAGTTGTAGTTTTGCAGCAGTTGAAGGCACCCTGATTGGGAAACACTGACGGGTTATGTGCATTTAAGTGCAACATGGCCTCACGCCAGTTGTTTCATTATGGTTAAAGGACCTCTTGGATCACCTCCAGGTTGTAGGGATGACCCCCGTTTATAATAGTGTCAGGTTCCCTTTAAGCCGTCTGTGGCTGTTGGGGCATGCTGGGAGTTGTAGTTTCACTATGGTTAAAGACATCTTGGATGGCCCACACTCTGTAGGGATGACCCCCATTTATATCAGTGACAGGTTCCCTTTAAGCAGTCTGTGGCTGTTGGGGCATGCTGGGAGTTGTAGTTTCACTATTGTTAAAGGACCTCTTGGATGGCCCACACTTTGTAGGGATGACCCCCCCCCCCCCCCATTATATTAGTGACAGGTTCCCTTTAAGCCTTCTGTGGCTGTCCGGGCATGCTGGGAGTTATAGCTTTTACTATGGTTAAAGACTTCTTGGATCACCCACACTTTGCAGGGATGCCCCCCCCCCCCCCCATTATATTAGTGACAGGTTCCCTTTAAGCCTTCTGTGGCTGTCCGGGCATACTGGGAGTTGTAGCTTTTACTATGGTTAAAGACTTCTTGGATCACCCACACTTTGCAGGGATGCCCCCCCCCCATTATATTAGTGACAGGTTCCCTTTAAGCCGCCTGTGGCTGTCCGGGCATGCTGGGAGTTGTAGCTTTTACTATGGTTAAAGACTTCTTGGATCACCCACACTTTGCAGGGATGACCCCCCCCCCCCCCCCCATTATATTAGTGACAGGTTCCCTTTAAGCCCCCCCCCCTGCTGCCTGTTCCCCCATCTCTCCACCTCCCACTTTCTCTGTGCTTGTTTTATGACTCCCTTCTCCTTCCCATCTGCCGCATTATTGTTCCACCAAATGGTACAAACAGACGCTTTTTTTCCCCTCCCTACGAGATATGCAGCTTGATAGCAAGCGGCGGGCGGTGGGCGAGCGAGGAGAAGGAGATAGCAGACGGAGACCCTCGTTTCTGTGGGAGAGCAGGAGGTCCGTCCGCCGCTCCGTCTCTAAAGCGCGCTCCTTTGTTTGCAGAGTCCCAATGAAGCGGTCTCACACCCCTCCGGGGAACATCGCCAATGGTGCCCTGCGCTCTCTGTCCCAGGAGCTCGGCAAAGGAAGCGCGGTCATGCTGTCGGCCGCCGTCCTGGAGCTGCCCAGTCCTGGCGGGCGGGGAGCGGTTCACCAGGATGGACCCAGAGGATCACAGAGTGAAGCCCCATCTACAGAGGGCAAATCTGGGGGGACTGTCAAAGTCTATCTGCCCAACCAGCAGAGGACAGTGGTGAGTCATGTCTGGTTTGATAAATCTATGTGTGCTGTGTAAATATGCATGAGAGATAGATGTGAGATAGATAAGAGATACATAGATATGAGATAGATAGATAGATATGAGATACATGGATGGGAGATAGATAGATGGGGGATAGATAGATCGGGGATAGATAGATCGGGGATAGATAGATCGGGGATAGATAGATCGGGGATAGATAGATGGGGTATAGATAGATAGATGGGGGATAGATAGATAGATGGGGGATAGATAGATGGGGGATAGATGGATAGATAGATGGGGGATAGATGGATAGATAGATGGGGGATAGATGGATAGATAGATGGGGGATAGATGGATAGATAGATGGGGGATAGATAGATAGATAGATAGATAGATAGATAGATAGATAGATGGGGGATAGATAGATAGATAGATAGATAGATAGATGGGGGATAGATAGATAGATAGATGGGGGATAGATAGATAGATAGATAGATGGGGGATAGATAGATAGATAGATAGATGGGGGATAGATAGATAGATAGATGGGGGATAGATAGATAGATAGATGGGGGATAGATAGATAGATAGATGGGGGATAGATAGATAGATAGATAGATGGGGGATAGATAGATAGATAGATAGATAGATAGATAGATGGGGGATAGATAGATAGATAGATAGATAGATAGATGGGGGATAGATAGATAGATAGATGGGGATAGATAGATAGATGGGGGATAGATAGATAGATGGGGGATAGATAGATAGATGGGGGATAGATAGATAGATGGGGGATAGATAGATAGATAGGGGGATAGATAGATAGATGGGGGATAGATAGATAGATAGGGGGATAGATAGATAGATAGGGGGATAGATAGATAGATAGGGGGATAGATAGATAGATAGGGGGATAGATAGATAGATAGGGGGATAGATGGATAGATAGGGGGATAGATGGATAGATAGGGGGATAGATGGATAGATAGGGGGATAGATAGATAGATAGGGGGATAGATAGATAGATAGGGGGATAGATAGATAGATAGGGGGATAGATAGATAGATAGATAGAAGGGGGATAGATGGATGGATAGATAGGGGGATAGATGGATAGATAGATAGAGAGAGATAGATGGATAGGTAGGAGATAGATGCATATGAGATATAAAGGTGTAACAGATAGATAGATAGATATGAGAGATAGAGCGATAGATAGATGTGAGATAGATAGATGTGAGATATGAGATGAGATATAAAGGTGTAAGAGATAGATAGATGTCCCACAGACTCCATTAAAATCCGTGGTGTTCATCAGGTGCGATTGGTGTCATGTGACAGATCCTATATTGCCAATATTTTAGTTTTTTCTTCCTCTGTAATTCTCGGACCGCTCTTTTACATCTACACACACACATACATATATATATTTGCCCTGTTCTATCACTGAAGGCCTTCTCTGTTTTCAGGTGAACGTGCGGCCCGGGATGACCGTGTACGACTCCCTGGATAAAGCGCTGAAAGTGCGCGGTCTGAACCAGCAGTGCTGCGCAGTTTATCGCCTCCTACACGGGTACGTCATGACATGGAGCACTGGACTATAGGCAGGACATGTCTCTGTCTATATGGATAGAAAGCATGCAGAGTTCAGCAGAGCTATGGGCGATACCACGCTGCTTTACATAGGACTGCAGGTTTGCTGTTGTGATACCCAATTGGCGCAGTCCCCAAAGGATTAAATAGGACACCGTCAGCTCTGCTATATCTATGTACATAGTTATTTCTGATATTCCTGTGTGAGATTCTCTCCCGATCAGCGCTCAGTAACCATATGGGCCCATGTCACTCAGCGCTGTCTTCCCTGCGTGTTTTGGCAGCTCGGCAATACCCATTCCCTGACACTTCTCTGTCTGTATGGGCGTTCCTTGGATGCGATTATGTAACACCATAATGCAGCAGAAATTTGCTGTCATCTGTCTTCTCCAAGAAAAATAAGGGACTATTTGCTTTCATGGGGTTTTAGCATGAAGTATTGTCGCCGTAACCTGACAACCAGTTTGGGCGCCATCTTTTGGCGCTCAGTTTGTCATTTCCCTTCCCCCTTCAACGATGTTTCCAAACTAGGGTGCCTCTAGCTGTTGCAAAACTACAACTCCCAGCATGCCCGGACAGCCGTTGGCTGTCCGGGCAAGCTGGGAGTTGTAGTTTTGCAACAGCTGGAGGCACCCTGTTTGAGAAACACTGACCTACATTGATACATTGTAGCAAACTGCAGCTTTGTGTAAGCAAGACTAACACTTCTCCTTAGGGTGTCATGCAGCATATGTGGCTTTCCAACTAGTGCAAAACTTAGGAATGATGGGAATTGTGGTTTTGCAACAGCTGGAGGCACCCTAGTCGGGAAACACTGGCCTACACTGATACATTGTAGCAGACGGCAGCTTTATGTTAGCAAGACTATAACTTCTCCTTAGTGTTTCGTGCAGCATATGTGGCTTTCCAGCTTGTGCAAGACTTGGGCATGATGGGAGTTGTAGTTTTGCATCAGCTGGAGGCACCCTAGTCAGGAAACACTGGCCTACACTGATACATTGTAGCAGACGGCAGCTTTATGTTAGCAAGACTATAACTTCTCCTTAGTGTTTTGTGCAGCATATGTGGCTTTCCAGCTTGTGCAAGACTTTGGCATGATGGGAGTTGTAGGTTTGCAACAGCTGGAGAGCCACAGGTTGGGGAACCTTGCATTGCAGTAGCATTCTTGCATTGCTTATGAACAGCATCACATAGTGGGCACCCGGGGTAGTAACATTTTTTATTTTTATTTAAGCAACTATATTTGAGCTCTTCAGGGGACTGGGAAAGCTGGGTGACACGCGTACTGTCAGCTTTCCCAGTCTTCTGAAACCCCAGCAGTGATAGGCTGCTCATCCTCCCTTCTCTCCAACATTGAAACAATGTGTGCAGACAGCTCGCTTCCTCGTGGCTTCAAGCACCTGTGCACGGACAAGCCGGCGGCGTCCCCGGACCGGATTAGCAGCAAAGAAGAGAAGTCCAGCGCTAGGTGCAGCAATATCAGGTATTGTAGGATCAAGGATACACAAAAGGCAACAAGACAAATAGCCGACGCGTTTCTGACCTCTAAGGGTCTTTAATCATGCCATGACTAAGGACCCTTAGAGATCAGAAACGTGTCGGCTATTTGTCTTGTTGCCTTTTGTGTATCCTTGATCCTACAATAAATACCTGATATTGCTGCACCTAGCGCTGGACTTCTCTTCCTTTTCTCCAACATTGCTCTGCCCTCTCCGTGCCTACTCACTGATGCTGGCATGCTGGGAGTTGTAGTTTTGCAACAGCTGGAGGCTTCCTGGTTGGGATACCTTGCCCTATAAACAGGGAGAGGGGCATGCTGTACCCTTTTAACATTGACCTGAACCCTTTTTCCTGCCATAGACGTAAAACCCTCACCGACTGGGAGACGGACATCACGCCGCTGGTGGGGGAGGAGCTGATGGTGGAGGTCCTGGCGGATGTTCCTCTGTCCATGCACAATTTTGTAAGTAGTCCCTCTGTCCTACCTTGCCCGCTATGTCCTGTCTTGCACATGCGCCCCCCCTCTTCTCATTTCAATCAATTTGCTTTCCCATAATCCCTTTCTGCAGGTTCGGAAGACCCACTTTAACCTGGCGTTCTGCGACTTCTGTCTCAAGTTCCTGTTCCACGGTTTCCGCTGTCAGACCTGCGGCTACAAGTTTCACCAGCACTGCAGCAGTAAAGTGCCCACGGCCTGCGTGGACATAACCAAGCTGCCCAAGTAAGTGGTCCGGAGCCCCTATTACCAGTCCTAGAGGGGGTCTCTACTTGTATATACATTAGCAGAGTTCAGCAGCTTTCTTTGTTTCTATTCTTCACCGTTGCAAAACTTCTGCTTGCTGTCTGTAAATGTGGGTCAGATTTATCAGTGCTGCCTGTATATTAAATATACAGGCAAGTTTTATAAGAACTCGAAGTTGGCTTAAAAATCGACATCTATATTTTGGAGCATATTAAACCACTCCCCTTCTTGAGAAGCCACACCCCTTTCTATTTAAGGGTACGTTCATAAGGACCAAAAAAAAATCTGCAAGCGGATTGTGTATATGCAAATGTGTGTCCTAAAGGGAAAGAAAATGTGGCTGGGCATGTTCTGTGACCTTTTCAGAGGTCACTTTATAGGGAGGGTGAGGCTGACATGAATGGAGGGGGCGTGGTGTGACATCATAAGGGGGCGTGGCGTGATGTCACATGTCCAGTCACGGAAACTCAGAGGTTTCTTGGACTGAAGCCGCACCCGGCACAGAATGCTTAATCCCACAGGCAGGCCGACCCCCCCCCCCCCCCCCTACTATAGATAGTAAAGAACTATCTGTCAGTATCAGCTCTTCCCTTAAAGGGGTACTCCACCTGAAAACATTTTCTTTTAAATTAGCTGGTGGCAGAAATTTCCTTTCTGCCTGACCACAAGTGCTCTCTGCTGACACCTCTGTCCATTGTAGGAACTGTCCAGGGTAGGAGCAAATCCCCATAGCAAACCTCTCCTGCTCTGGACAGTTCCTGACATGGACAGAGGTGTCAGCAGAGAGCACTGTGGTCAGGCAGAAAGGAAATTCAAAAAGAAAAGATCTTCCTGTGTATAACACAGCAGCTGATAAGTACTGGAAGGATTAAGATTTTTAAATAGATGTAATTTACAAATCTGTTTAACTTTCTGGCACCAGTTGATTTAAAAGAAAAAGTTTTCCAGTTGAGTACCCTTTTAAAGACATCCTTAAAGGGGTACTCTGCCCCTAGACATCTTATCCCCTATCCAAAGGAGCACCGTGATCTCCCTTCTGCACCCGGCGATCATTTAGCGCGTCGGGGGTAGCGCCGGAGGCTCCTGACGTCACGCCCCCTCAATGCAAGTCTATGGGAGGGGGCGTGGCCGTGGCGTAGACTTACATTGAGGGGGCATGGCTGTGAGGTCACGAGCCTCCGCATCGCCAGTCATCCGGCACGGAGCAAAGTTTTCTCCATGCACAAGATGTCTGGGGTGCCACAGCCGAGAACGTGGTGGTCCCTGCGACCTTTGGATAGGGGATAAGATGTCTAGGGGGGGGGGGGGGGAGAGTACCCCTTTAATCATGTCCCCTTTTCGTTATATACCTTTATTATCCTTTTTGGTGGCCCAAAAATATATAAAAAGGACTTGGTAAATCGCTTGAAGTGTCCTGGAGGCGGGTCCAGCATGCCTGTCAGCACCAGGTCACATCCGCGTGATTGACCTTTCCCATTATCCGGCTGCAATCATCTCTATCTGTGCAGTTTTCGCTTGCGCCCACACTTGTTGTTTCCAGCGCACGCGCCGGATAGGTTGGGTTTTCCATCACTCGGCTGTGACGTGGTGCTGGATCGGTGCTGGCCCCGCCTCCATGACTTTTTTTCCTTTTTACCTATTTTTCGGACTGGAAAATAAAGACATGTTGGGAGTTGTAGTTTTGCAACAGCTGGAGGCACCCTGCTTGGAAAGCACTGCCTTATAGACAGGAATGGAGCCTTGATTACTATAAAGATACATACTATGGAATTATCCAGAACAGGGTTTTGGATCTATATAAATGTCACAATAAATGTTTGCTTGTTGTTCTCTAGACCAGTGGGCGGCTATCAGGATTATCCTCTGTATCCCGATCCTTCCCCTGGCATTATCCATGAACCCTACACCCCACAGCCATCCAGGTAACAACCCCCTCCGCCATCTTCCTCTTCATGTCTGTGCCATTCTCTGTTGATGTCTCTGGTTCCCACCCCATTCCATCTCTCCCTCCAGCAGCCCCCGGACACAGCACCCTGGAGCTGCTTCCTTTTCATTCCCCAGCGAGGGGCAACCCCTGCAACGGCATCGCTCCACCTCCACCCCCAACGTTCATATTGACAGCACCACTGGTCCCGTGGATAACAGCATTATTGAGGTACCCTGTCAGGAAGAGAGCGGCTGCACTGTCACTATATATATATGACTTGGACCAGAGTTCCCCGACCCAAGCAACTGCAAAACTGCATGATGGGAGTCGGAGTATTGCAACGGTTGGGGAGACGCCAACCAATCACCAAAACATAGTCAGAATGTAAACCAAATTATATAGGGCCTACACTGGAGCATAAGCATAGATTACATCAGTGTTTCCCGACCAGGGTGCCTCCAGCTGTTGCAAAATTAAAACTTCGAGCACGCCAGGAATGCTGAGAGTTGTAGTTCTGCAACAGCTGGGGGCACCCTGGTTGGGAAACACTGGTCTAGAGAACAAGGAGTCTGCAACTGTATGATCTAATCCAGTATTTCCCAACCAGGGTGCCTCCAGCTGTTGCAAAATTACAACTCCCAGCACGCCAGGACAGCCTTCTGCTGTCCTGGCGTGTTGAAGTTGTAGTTTCGAAACAGCTGGAGGTACCCTGATCGGGAAACACTGTCTGCCAGTGTTTTCCAAGCAGTGTGCCCCCAGCTGTTGCAAAACTTCAACTCCCAGCATGCCCGAACAGCCTTTGGCTGCCCGGGCATGCTGGGAGTTGTAGTTTTGCAACAGCTGGAGGCACCCTGGTTGGGAAATACTGGATTAGATCATACAGTTGCAGACTCCTTGTTCTCTAGACCAGTGTTTCCCAACCAGGGTGCCCCCAGCTGTTGCAGAACTACAACTCTCAGCATTCCGGGCGTGCTCGAAGTTTTAATTTTGCAACAGCTGGAGGCACCCTGGTCGGGAAACCCTGTGTGCTAGTGTTTTCCAAGCAGTGTGCCCCCAGCTGTTGCAAAACTTCAACTCCCAGCATGCCCGAACAGCCGAAGGCTGTTCGGGCATGCTGGGAGTTGTAGTTTTGCAACAGCTGGACACATGCTGTTTTAGAAAACACTGCTGTTTGCGATCCTCTGGTCGGTCATTTT
Organism: Hyla sarda; assembly: GCF_029499605.1. Taxonomy (NCBI): domain Eukaryota; kingdom Metazoa; phylum Chordata; class Amphibia; order Anura; family Hylidae; genus Hyla; species Hyla sarda. The sequence continues at coordinate 10,604,565 of NC_079197.1, read as the reverse complement.
GTGCTCTTCAGTACTCTCATGCTTTAGTGTATTATTCCTCTGGCAGGACCTAATAGACTTCTGGACGTGGCAGACCTGGATTCAACAGCAACCCATTGGCACTGGGGTACTGATTGGGTGTCTACTTAAAGGGGTACTCCATTGGAAAGCTGGTGTCCGCTGTATACCAGAGTGAACTATTATGACACCTTACGTTAAAACGGGTATTCCAGGGGGGGGGGGGGGGGGGGGGGGGAACTTATTTTTTCATTATTTTTTGTAAATTACTTCTATTAAAAAAATCTTAATCCTTCCAATAACTATCAGCTGCTGAAGTTGAGTTGTTCGTTTCTGTCTGGCAACAGTGCTCTCTGCTGACATCTCTGCTTGTCTTGGGAACTGCACAGAGTAGAAGAGGTTTGCTCTGGGGATTTGCTTCTACTCTGGACAGTTTCCGAGACAGGTGTCATCAGAGAGGACTTAGACAGAAAAGAACTACTCAACTTTAGCAGCTCATAAGTACTGAAAGGATTAAGATTTTTTTAATAGAAGTAATTTACAAATCTTTTTAACTTTCTGGAGCCAGTTGAGATATTTATATTTAAAAAAAATAAATTCTTCCTGGATAACCCCTTAACATAATAGTATGTTGTAGGATGGGAGGGGGCTATGGGAACCACCATATTGGCTTATATGTTCCTTGTACAATGTCCTATATTAGTGTTTCTCAATCAGGGTGTCTCCAGCTGTTGTGAAACTACAACTCCCAGCATGCCCGGACAGCCTTCGGCTGTCCGGGCATGCTGGAAATTGTAGTTTCGCAACAGCTGAAGGCACCCTGGTTGGGAAACACCATACTATGTATTCCCATATACAGGTAGGTAAAAGATAGGATGTCAGTTATGGCCAGGAGGGGGCGCTCCTGGACAAACATTGACACCATTGGCCATTTACATCCATTTTCAGACATCATTGTCCTCCTGTGATTCATCAATTTCTTGAACTGTAAGAGAAGCGTCCGAGGTGATATAAGATTAGTTACCGGATTTGGGATCTTAAAGGGGAAGTCTGTCGTTTGCTTCGCTCATCTCCCCCCCCCCCCATACCCCTCCCCAATGTACCGTAAGATCGGCCATGGTAAAGTTTTTCTTCTTTTTCTTTGTCAGGAGGCGTTGAGGATCGCCGCCACCTCCCGTAAGTGATGTTTCATATTCCCATCCCCCGCACGGACGTCTTCTATCTCCTCCTCCTCTCCGTACTACTAGTCCCAGCATTTTCAATTAGCACCTATAAGGCCGGGTTCACACCACGTTTTTGCCATACTGTTTTCAATCCGGTTTTTTTTCTAAAGAAAACCTTATGGCAAAAAAACGGATGGATCAGTATGGGAAAAAGTAAACCGTATGCGTTTTTAAACTGTATACTGTTTTTAAAAGTGCATACAGTTCCGTCAGTTTTTATTAAAAAAAAAAAAAAAAAAAAAACATAAGTTTTTGAAAATGTTGTCCATTTTTAATGGGAGGGGTGTTGGGTGGGGACTTTAGGAAGAAAATGCGCATGTGCAAAGTAAAAACGTATACGTTTTTCCCGTATGGAACCGTATACATGTGCGTTTCCCATTGACGTCCATGTTAAAATAAACGTATGCGGTTGCAGTACGGTTTTTAATCCAGAGACAAAATCGTGGTCAACCACAGTTTTGACTCCGGTTTAAAAACCATACTGCAACCGCATACGTGTATTTTTTAACATGGACGTCAATGGGAAACGCACATGTATACGTATACGTTTTTACTTTGCACATGCGCATTTGAATCCTAAAGTCCCCACCCAAGACCCCTCCCATTAAAAATGGACAACATTTTCAAAAACTTATGGTTTTTTTTTTTCCTATAAAAACTGACGGAACCGTATACACTTTTAAAAACAGTATACTGTTTGAAAACGCATACGGTTTACTTTTTCCCATACTGTTCCATCCGTTTTTTTCCCCATATGGTTTTTAATAGAAAACGTATGCGGGAACCGTAGTTGAAAAACGTAGTCTGAACCTACACTTAGGGTGGGTTCACACTACGTTTTGTCCCATACGGGAGCGCATACGGCAGGAGGGAGCTAAAACCTCGCGCTCCCGTATGTGACCGTATGCGCTCCCGTATGCCATTCACTTCAATGAGCCGACCGGAGTGAAACGTTCGGTCCGGTCGGCTCATTTTTGCGCCGTATGCGCTTTTACAACCGGACCTAAAACCGTGGTTGACCATACGGTCACATACGGGAGCGCGAGGTTTTAGCTCCCTCCTGCCGTATGCGCTCCCGTATGGGACAAAACGTAGTGTGAACCCAGCCTAATCCGGGTGAAAAAAACGTATTGAAACGTGTACGTTTTTTTTAACATGGGAGTCAATGGGAACCGTACAGAACTGTATGTGCGTACGGTTCCATCCAGTTTTCACCAGACGGTTTTTGACTGTGCAGTTTTTTTTCTTGCAATTTCAATCAAACAAGTGAAACTTTATTCATAATGGAGTGAAAAGTTAAAAACATATACGTTTTTTTTTTTCTTAAACGGATGCAACCGGACATAATTTTTCAAACTACGGATTAAAATTTGTACACCCGTTTTGATACAGTTTAGTGCGGTTTTGAGGAATCCGTTTTTTTATCAAAAACCTGAAACAGGAACTGTATTGCAAAAGCGTGGTGTGAATGCAGCCTAAGGCCATATTACATCTTGTGTTTTCAGCTAAGGATGGGTACCCGAAAAACGTAACGCCTGTGGGCAATAAGTCCCCGTCGGCAAAGTCGCCTGTGGAGGCCCCGAGGGACCGAAGGACATCGTCTTCTGACGATAAGAAGAAAGTGGTGAGTGACTGACTCGTCATAGAAAACCTCACAGCGTAGGTCGCTGAAAAATGGGGAGTGGAATGGGTTAAAGGGGTGCTCCGGTGGAAAACTTTTATTTTTATTTTTTTAATGAATTGGTGCCAGAAAGTTACAGATTTGTAAATTACTTCTATTAAAAAAATCTTAATCCTTCCAGTACTACTTCGGGGATGTATACTTTCTGGCACCAGTTGATTTAAAAAAAAAATATATAATAATAATAATAATAATTCCACCGGAGAACCCCTTTAACCCAAGGGTCTTTTTACCTGTGACTTTCCAGTTGTTGCAAGACTACAACTCCCAGCGTGCCTAAATAGCCAACAACTGGCAGGGCATGCTGGGAGTTGCAGTTTTGCAACAGCTGGAGAGCCTCAGGTTGAAGACTACTAGTATAACCCATAAACATGGCGTGAGTCATGTGACCCCCCCCCCCCCCCCCCCCCACACACACAACATTTACAGCACCCCACATAAGAGTCTCACAATACAATTAAGAGGGGGAGAGACCTATATAAATAGATGTAAACACCTAAACTAAAAAAGAATCATCAGATATCCAGCACCTGATGCATTGCATATATTCTGTATGCCTGAATATAGCACTAATATAGAGGTCACACCGAATATATAGCACTAATATAGAGGTCACACCGAATATATAGCACTAATATAGAGGTCACACCGAATATATAGCACTAATATAGAGGTCACACCGAATATATAGCACTAATATAGAGGTCACACCGAATATATAGCACTAATATAGAGGTCACACCGAATATATAGCACTAATATAGAGGTCACACCGAATATATAGCACTAATATAGAGGTCACACCGAATATATAGCACTAATATAGAGGTCACACCGAATATATAGCACTAATATAGAGGTCACACCGAATATATAGCACTAATATAGAGGTCACACCGAATATATAGCACTAATATAGAGGTCACACCGAATATATAGCACTAATATAGAGGTCACGCCGAATATATAGCACTAATATAGAGGTCACGCCGAATATATAGCACTAATATAGAGGTCACGCCGAATATATAGCGCTAATATAGAGGTCACGCCGAATATATAGCGCTAATATAGAGGTCACGCCGAATATATAGCGCTAATATAGAGGTCACGCCGAATATATAGCGCTAATATAGAGGTCACGCCGAATATATAGCACTAATATAGAGGTCACGCCGAATATATAGCACTAATATAGAGGTCACGCCGAATATATAGCACTAATATAGAGGTCACGCCGAATATATAGCACTAATATAGAGGTCACGCCGAATATATAGCACTAATATAGAGGTCACGCCGAATATATAGCACTAATATAGAGGTCACGCCGTATATATAGCACTAATATAGAGGTCACGCCGTATATATAGCACTAATATAGAGGTCACACCGAATATATAGCACTAATATAGAGGTCACACTGAATATTTTATAGCACTAATATAGAGGTCACACCGAATATATAGCACTAATATAGAGGTCACACCGAATATATAGCACTAATATAGAGGTCACACCGAATATATAGCACTAATATAGAGGTCACACCGAATATATAGCACTAATATAGAGGTCACACTGAATTAGTAAAGGGTATAATACCGTAGCAGCAGGTGTAACTAAAGCGTAAATATAAAGTGAAACTCCTAGTACCTGAGTAATGTAAAATGTGCCTGTAAGAACAATAGATGTAAGTACATACAACGCAGTAGGACTCGCCCCTGTACCCCACCAATCATCCCAACGTGTTTCGCCAGGATGGCTTTTTCCAGGTTTCCCCTAACAGCAGCTGAGTTACATGACAAAGGGCAAGGCGTAGTGAGGGGGCGTAGTGAGGGGGCGTAGTGAGGGGGCGTCTGGTGCCGGTCCACACGGTGCTGCCCCCACCCTTATACCTGGACTTCACCCACCATGACCCTGGTTCTGGCCATTTTCTTCTAGAAACAACTGAACTACCGGGACTCCAGCTACTACTGGGAGGTTAACTCCAGCGAGGTGATCATGCATAAACGCATCGGCACCGGATCCTTCGGCACAGTGTACAGAGGCAAGTGGCACGGGGACGTGGCTGTCAAGATCCTCAAAGTGACTAATCCCACCTCCGAACAAATCCAGGCCTTCAAGAACGAGATGCAGGTTCTCAGGTGAGGCCCAGTCCTGCCCATGAGACCCCTGTTATATCGTCCTGTCACAAGACTAACCCCCCTCCCCTCATACAGGAAAACGCGTCATGTCAACATCCTGCTCTTCATGGGCTTCATGACAAAACCCACCTTTGCAATAATCACCCAGTGGTGCGAGGGGAGCAGCCTGTACCGACATCTACACGTCATCGAGACCCGGTTTGATGTTTTCCAGCTGATTGACATTGCGCGGCAAACTGCGCAGGGGATGGAGTAAGTAATGGCTTCTGGAATATAGACCGTTCTCCATCCCTATATTATAGATGATGGTAATAAAATATAAGCTTCTGGATCTAGAAGATTGGTTTGATATTAGGTGATGCAGCGCCATCTGGTGTCCGATCCTAAGCACTGCAGATTTCATCATTTTTATTTTCGTGCGTTTGCTGATTGGGAGGGATCAGGCAAATTGTAGCCTTCCTGGTGCAAGAAGAGTTAATCTATAACCTATGGCTGTCTGTACTAGGTTTTTCCTCTGTATACAGGAGCTTAAAGGGGTACAGATTTGTAACTTCTATTTAAAAATCTTAACCCCTTAAGGACGCAGGACGTAAATGTACGTCCTGGGGAGGTGGTACTTAACGCACCAGGACGTACATTTACGTCCTAAGCATAACCGCGGGCATCGGAGCGATGCCCGTGTCATGCGCGGCTGATCCCGGCTGCTGATCGCAGCCAGGGACCCGCCGGCAATGGCCGACGCCCGCGATCTCACGGGCGTCCGCCATTAACCCCTCAGGTGCCGGGATCAATACAGATCCCGGCATCTGCGGCAGTTCGCCATTTAAATGAACGATCGGATCGCCCGCAGCGCTGCTGCGGGGATCCGATCATTCATAACGCCGCACGGAGGTCCCCTCACCTTCCTCCGTGCGGCTCCCGGCGTCTCCTGCTCTGGTCTGTGATCGAGCAGACCAGAGCAGGAGATGACCGATAATACTGATCTGTTCTATGTCCTATACATAGAACAGATCAGTATTAGCAATCATGGTATTGCTATGAATAGTCCCCTATGGGGACTATTCAAGTGTAAAAAAAAAATTTAAAAAAATGTAAAAGTAAAAGTAAAAAAAAAGTGAAAAATCCCCTCCCCCAATAAAAAAGTAAAACGTCCGTTTTTTCCTATTTTACCCCCAAAAAGCGTAAAAAACATTTTTTATAGACATATTTGGTATCGCCGCGTGCGTAAATGTACGAACTATTAAAATAAAATGTTAATGATCCCGTACAGTGAACGGCGTGAACGAAAAAAAAAAAAGTCCAAAATTCCTACTTTTTTAATACATTTTATAAAAAAAAATTATAAAAAATGTATTAAGTTTTTTATATGCAAATGTGGTATCAAAAAAAAGTACAGATCATGGCGTAAAAAATGAGCCCCCATACCGCCGCTTATACGGAAAAATAAAAAAGTTAGAGGTCATCAAAATAAAGGGATTATAAACGTACTAATTTGGTTAAAAAGTTTGTGATTTTTTTTAAGCGCAACAATAATATAAAAGTATGTAATAATGGGTATCATTTTAATCGTATTGACCCTCATAATAAAGAACACACGTCATTTTTACCATAAATTGTACGGCGTGAAAACAAAACCTTCCAAAATTAGCAAAATTGCGTTTTTCGTTTTAATTTCCCCACAAAAATAGTATTTTTTTGGTTGCACCATACATTTTATGATATAATGAGTGATGTCATTACAAAGGACAACTGGTCGCGCAAAAAACAAGCCCTCATACTAGTCTGTGGATGAAAATATAAAAGAGTTATGATTTTTAGAAGGCGAGGAGGAAAAAACGTAAAAATTTAATTGTCTGAGTCCTTAAGGCCAAAATGGGCTGAGTCCTTAAGGGGTTAAAGGGGTACTCTGGTGCTGACTACTCCTGCTCCATTCTGCCCGGGCTACAAAAAAATGGAAATTAACCATCACTCACTTTCCTGGGTTCCCACGAAGCGCCACTACAGCTGATCGGTCCTCCGAGCCATCTCCTTCATACTTCTGTGTGAACGAAGCGTCACATGGTGCTCAGCCTGTTATGGGCCGAGGCAGAACATCGCGGCGGCCGGCAATAGGCTGAGCGCCATGTGACGCTTCGTTCACACGGAAGTATGAAGGAGATGGACCGGAGGACCGATCAGCTGTAGTGACGCTCCGCGGGAACCCAGGAAGGTGAGTGATGGTTCATTTGCATTTTTTTTGCAGCCCGAGCAGAACGGAGCAGGAGTAGTCTGCACCAGAGTACTCCTTTAATCCTTTCAGTACTTATTATGCTACAGAGGAAATTCTTTTCTTTTTGAATTTCTTTTTTGTCTTGTCCACAGTGCTCTCTGCTGGCACCTCTGTCCGTGTCAGGAACTGTCCAGAGTAGCATAGGTTTGCTATGGGGATTTTCTCCTGCTTTGGGCAGTTCCTGATACGGGCATCAGGTGTCAGCAGAGAGCACTGTGGACAAAAGAAATTCAAAAAGAAAAGAATTTCCTCTGTAGCATACAGCTGCTAATAAGTACTGGAAGGGTAAATATTTTTTTTATAGAAGTCATTTACAAATCTGTTTAACTTTCTGGCACCAGTTCATTTTAAAATAAAAAGGTTTTCCACCGGAGTACCCCTTTAAGGGCTTGTTCACATGGCAAATTTAAGACCTGTGTCAAAAATTCTCCGCTGGGGCCTCCCGCAGCAACCGCAGTGGTCAGGACGTCACGCCACGCCCCCTCGTGAGGTCACGTCACGCCCCCTCCATTCATGTCTATGGGAGTGGGTGTGTCGGCAGAGTACCCCTTTAAACCTATGGGAGATAAATTTGTCCTTTGTATATATTGTTCTGTAATGTTTTACTCATTTTCATTGTCGTTTTCTTTTCTCCTTTTTAGCTACCTCCATGCAAAGAATATCATACATCGAGATCTGAAATCCAACAGTATCCTTCTGCCTCAAATAGAATTTTTTTTTTTTCTTTTTACTACAACAATTTTTTTTTTAAAGGAACACTCCAGGTAAGGGTACGTTCACACTGACAAATATCTGCGAGGAATTTGCGCTGAACAAATCCGCTCAGAAATGACAGTTTTTTTCCACGCGGATTCCGCACAGAAATCAGAGTTCAGGCAAGCATAGGAGACATTGTACATTTTTTTTTTTTTTTTTGCGTGAAAGTGTGGCGGTCTGAAAAAAAAAAATTTACATTGACTTCTATGGAGTTACGCCGCGAATTCCGCATGAAGAAAGAACATGTTCATTCTTCATGCGGAACAGAATTGAGTGACGGAATTCTGCTAGCGGAAATTCCTCAGTGTGAACTGAGGAGCAGAATTTTCATTACATGCTATGGGGTTTTTCACTGCTGAATGATTTGGAGAGGAATAAGCGAGCAGAATTACTCGCGGAAATTCCTCTCCAATTCCTCAGTGTGAACGTACCCTAAAGCTGATACACCATGTTGTTCCTTATACAAGAATTGAGGAGGCAGAGCAGGCACAGATTCTTAGTTTTTCTATGAAGGTGTCTTGCCCCGACCCTTTAGGACCTGTTCTGGTGGGAGTGTAGCCAGGTATTTCTCCATTGACAACTTTTTATGCGCTGTCGTGTTTTTTTTTTTTTTTAATATTTTTTTGCAGCGGTTCCTGATATTGGCCCTGATTTCTCCATTGTAAACCCCGCCCGCATGCCTTGTCGGGTTGTGCACCAGAATCTGTCTGCTGCAAAATTCTCGTAAGGATTGAAAAAATTCTGACTAAGGCTGCTTTCACACTATAGAAATGTCCGTTTTAAAAATCCGTTCTAATGACCCGTTAATACATTAAAAACGGCCGTTACAAAATCCCATTATAGTCTATGGGATTTTTACATTACCCGTTTTAACCCGTCATTAAAGGGGTTATCCAGGAAAAAACTTTTTTTTATATATCAACTGGCTCCAGAAAGTTAAACAGATTTGTAAATTACTTCTATTAAAAAATCTTAATCCTTTCAGTACTTATGAGCTGCTGGAGTTGAGTTGTTCTTTTCTGTCTAAGTGCTCTCTGATGACACTTGTCTCGGGATACGCCCAGTTTAGAAGCAAATCCCCCATAGCAAACCTCTTCTAAACTGTTTCCCGAGACACGTGTCATCAGAGAGCACTTAGACAGAAAAGAATAACCTTAACTTCAGAAGCTCATAAGTACTGAAAGGATTAAGATTTTTTAATAGAAGTAATTTAGAAATCTGTTTAACTTTCTGGAGCCAGTTGAGATAGATAGATAGATAGATAGAGAAGAAATTTTTGGCAGCACACGTGGAGGAGGGGGGTGCACGCTGGATAACCCGGTCCCAGGTCCAAAGTAGATATGCAAAAAAGCGGCGGCACACCAATTTCCAAGTGAAAAAGAATGGATGGCTTTTATTTCAACCAAACATCTATAGGAGCGACGTTTCGCCTGTCTCACACAGGCTTGACAATGCCTGTGTGAGACAGGCGAAACGTCGCTCCTATAGATGTTTGGTTGAAATAAAAGCCATCCATTCTTTTTCACTTGGAAATTGGTGTGCCGCCGCTTTTTTGCATAGATAGATAGATAGATATAGATATATATATATATATATATATATATATATATATATACGTGGCCATCTGGGAAAGTGGGCGTGTCCACTGAAAAGGGGGCGTGTTCCCGACATTTTGACAAAAAGAAAAACATATTTACTAAAGGTTTCCACAGAAAATGTGGTGGATTTGAGCCGAGGAAAACCCAACAGATCAGAACATGTGTAAAAAAAAAAAGCAAAATATAGGGAAAAGTGCTAAATGTAAGGCAGTGTTTCCCAACCAGGGTGCCTCCAGGTGTTGCAAAACTACAACTCTCAGAATGCCGGGACAGCCGAAGGTAGTGAGAGGCAATCCTTACAACACATTGGGAGTCTATAACAGAGGGCCCCACTCTCCTCTTTTTAACTACTTAGGGGCCGTTCACATTGCGTCATGTATCATCACAGAGTCAGTCGGAAGGACAGTGGTTGAGTAAAGAAAAAAAAATTGTGGATGTCCTATATATTTTCTTTTCTCTCCACCTAAAGGGGTACTCTGGCAAAAAACATCTTATCATCCAAAGAATAAGATGACTCATCACAGGGGTCCCGCCGCTGGGGGGACCCCTGTGATATCTGGACCGGCAGCAGCGGCGTCCGGAACACGGAAGCTTAGAGCTTCCGTATTTGGGACGTCACGCCACGCCTTCTCCATTCATGTCTATGGGAGGGGGCGTGACGGCTACTGCGTAGCCGTCACTCCCTCTCCCGTGGACATGAATGGAGGGGAATTGGCGGCGGTAGTCACCAGTCATCCGGCACGGAGCAGAGTTTGCTTCGTGCTGGGATGACTGGGGTGCCGTGCCGGAGATTGCTAGGGTCCCCAGCGGCTGGACCCCGCGATCAGACATCTTGTCCCCTATCCTTTGGCTATGTGATAAGATGGTTTTTCACTGGAGTACCCCTTTAACTCCTGTAAAGTACCGGACACCCAATGGGACCCCATTCAAGTCAATGAGATCCATTAGTGTCAGTTGCCAAGTCAATGGGATCCATCAGTGTCATTTGCGCTCTGACCCATTCGGCGCATAAAAAATGAATAAAAACAGAAGGGGTCAGAGCACAACCCCAGTGTGAACCCAGCCATATCTCCAGAACATTGACGTTTTTGAACAGTTTCCTCCTTAACTGGACCTTCAGACATCTTCCTCCACGAGGGTCTGACGGTGAAGATCGGTGATTTTGGCTTGGCCACGGTGAAGACGAGGTGGAGCGGATCTCAGCAGGTGGAGCAGCCTAGTGGTTCCATCCTATGGATGGTAAGCTCTTGGGCCCGCTCTGGATAGTCTCTTATTCTCCTCCTGACCCGGGTCTCATATCTTCCTGTCGTGTCCTTTTTGTTCAGGCCCCAGAAGTGATAAGAATGCAGAACAGTCCGTACAGCTTCCAGTCAGATGTCTACGCCTACGGGGTGGTGTTGTATGAGCTGATGGCGGGACTATTGCCATATGCAAGTATCAACAACCGAGACCAGGTGAGTGGGACCCCCACATGCTATGGGTCCATTGTCCTTGGACAGTGGTCTCCAACCTGTGGCTCTACAACTTTTTCAAAACTACAACTCCCAGCATGCCAATCCCTCCAACTTTTACATGGACAGGGGAATGTGATTGAGAGGTAAAGCAGCATTAAAAATAAAAATGGCGGACAGACTTCGCATAATCACAATATAAATGTATTTCTTTTCGGCAGATCATTTTCATGGTTGGCCGTGGATACCTCAGTCCTGACCTCAGCAAAATCTCCAACAACTGCCCCAAAGCCATGAAAAGACTTCTAGCAAATTGCCTGAAATTCAAGAGGGAGGAGAGGCCGCTGTTCCCACAGGTGAGCGACACCTCAAGAGCTGAGCTCAGGATCAGTACAGGATAAGTAATGTAATGTATGTACACAGTGACCTCACCAGCAGAATAGTGAGTACAGCTCTGGAGTATAATACAGGATATCACTCAGGATCAGTACAGGATAAGTAATGTAATGTATGTACACGGTGACCTCACCAGCAGAATAGTGAGTACAGCTCTGGAGTATAATACAGGATATAACTCAGGATCAGTACAGGATAAGTAATGTAATGTATGTACACAGTGACCTCACCAGCAGAATAGTGAGTACAGCTCTGGAGTATAATACAGGATATAACTCAGGATCAGTACAGGATAAGTAATGTATATACACAGTGACCTCACCAGCAGAATAGTGAGTACAGCTCTGGGGTATAATACACGATATAGCTCAGGATCAGTACAGGATAAGTAATGTAATGTATGTACACAGTGACCTCACCAGCATAATAGTGAGTACAGCTCTGGGGTATAATACACGATATAGCTCAGGATCAGTACAGGATAAGTAATGTAATGTATGTACACAGTGACCTCACCAACAGAATAGTGAGTACAGCTCTGGAGTATAATACAGGATATAACTCAGGGTCAGTACAGGATAAGTAATGTAATGTATATACACAGTGATCTCACCAGCAGAATAGTGAGTACAGCTCTGGAGTATAATACAGGATATAACTCAGGATCAGTACAGGATAAGTAATGTAATGTATATACACAGTGACCTCACCAGCATAATAGTGAGTACAGCTCTGGGGTATAATACACGATATAGCTCAGGATCAGTACAGGATAAGTAATGTAATGTATGTACACAGTGACCTCACCAGCAGAATAGTGAGTACAGCTCTGGAGTATAATACAGGATATAACTCAGGATCAGTACAGGATAAGTAATGTAATGTATGTACACAGTGACCTCACCAGCAGAATAGTGAGTACAGCTCTGAGGTATAATACAGGATATAACTCAGGATCAGTACAGGATAAGTAATGTAATGTATGTACACAGTGACCTCACCAGCAGAATAGTGAGTACAGCTCTGAGGTATAATACAGGATATAACTCAGGATCAGTACAGGATAAGTAATGTAATGTATGTACACAGTGACCTCACCAGCAGAATAGTGAGTACAGCTCTGGAGTATAATACAGGATATAACTCAGGATCAGTACAGGATAAGTAATGTATGTACACAGTGACCTCACCAGCAGAATAGGGAGTACAGCTCTGGAGTATAATACAGGATATAACTCAGGATCAGTACAGGATAAGTAATGTAATGTATGTGCACAGTGACCTCACCAGCAGAATAGTGAGTGCAGCTCTGGAGTATAATACAGGATATAACTCAGGATCAGTACAGGATAAGTAATGTATGTACACAGTGACCCCACCAGCAGAATAGTGAGTGCAGCTCTGCAGTATAATACAGGATTTAAGCGGTCATTTATGTTCACCACCACTTCACTTTTGAAGCAGGTTAATTCTATATGTAACCTGTAATTTTGGGTTCCTATATTCTTATATTTTGCTCTTCTTTATTATAGATCCTCTCCACTATTGAGCTGCTGCAGCGAGCTCTCCCAAAAATAGAGCGCAGTGCGTCTGAACCTTCGCTTCACCGAGCGGTCAATGCTGAGGACCTCAACCCCTTCCTGATAAACACCTTGCGCCTGGTGCCTCAGTGAGCAGTGCCGGTCATCTCGCAGTATCTCTGATTCAGGGGCCTCCAGCAGATGTCCTGTCCTCCCTGGTACATGTCACACTCTTTAACCCTTTCTCCTATTTGTCCGCTTCTTGGGTGTCGCCTGGTCGTCTTTAAGGCTCCTGGGTGAGCAGACTCCTCCTTTTAAGATGCACACCCACTGGAAATGTGCGTGCATCATGGAGACAATAGCCATGAGCTGCTATGCGGTAGAAACCATACTGTCACAGGGAGCACGTACAGACATTGAGAGGCAATTTATCCTGTATGATCGGAGTTCCCCTTTAAAGTATCCGAAGAAGCATTATGACTAAATGGAAGTGGACTGTGGAGGAATTGGATTATTGGAGATACTTTTAAGCCTGGTTATCTGGTCGCCATTGCGGGACGATACGTTGGCGCATTTCCTATCCTAGTGAACCAATGAAATGTAATGGTTTATGGATGACGCAAATTATTTTCTACGAATCAATAGAACACCCCTTCTCCGGGGCCTACGTGGTTTAGCCGATTGCCACAAACCCGCCTCCTGCCGCCGAATCAATGTCGCATTTACTATATAGAGACTGTCGGGAGCCGCCAATCTACGAGGGGGAAGATATTTATTTCTACAGGTGCCTGATTCCTTCCTTGCTTAAGATTTTTTTTTTTCTTTTTCCGTTAGTTGGGAAGAATCTTCTGTAAAAAAAAAAATCTAATTAAGGAATTTTTTTTTTTTTTTTTTTTCTAGCATCAATATCGCTTTGTCATGTGATAAGCCGCCAGTGATGCTGGGGAGGAGGGGGTGAAAATTTGAGCCTGGTCATGCTTGAGAATCCCATAAATTAAAACTGTACGGTGGGGGAAATGAACAGAAATAAGAAATGTATTGAATATAAGGATGTGTAATATATATATAGTTTTAAATAAAATAAGTTTGGTGTATAAAAAAAAAAAAAATTTTAAGGGGTATTCCGGGATTCTTGGTTCTTTGAATGTGAGACAGGGGCAGCAAAGTTTGTCTAGTTATTAATATACTTTCCTTCCTAGACGTCCTCAGGCAGCACATAGAGGGTTAGATCCCCAGACCTATTGGACAGAACACAATTAAAGGGGTACTCAACTGCCCCAGTGTTTGGAACATTTTGTTCCGAACGCTGGTTGTGGGCTGCGGGGGTCATGACGTCATGCCACGTTCCCTCAATGCAAGTCTGTGGGAAGGGCAGCTGCCACTCCCCCTCCCATAGACTTGCATTGAGGGTGCGTGGCGTGACGTCATGACCCCCGCAGCCCACAACCAGCGTTCGGAACAAAATGTTCTGAACGCTGGGGCAGTTTAATACCCCTTTAATAGCAGTTCAATTAATTAACAATTAAAAGCACCACCTCCTAGTGTATAAAACCCAGCTAAACTCCAACCACTTTGTATTTTTTTATTTATCTCCCTAATGGAGGAAACATCTGTTAGTGGAGCTAGGAGAGTACCGGGTGGTGCTAAATGAATGACATTGTCCCTGCACCCGATCCAATGTCCCGGCTTGTATGGATTGGCAGCGTGCAAACGGATTACTCCATCCCTGCGCCGGTTAAGTGGTGAAGCAGCCGTGCGTAAGTGGCCCATGTACAGCCGGCATAATTCTCCGGCAACGCTGGCTGATGTATTCTATTTCTGGGTCGCGGCCCTGTGCGCTCTGCCGGAAGCAGACACGGTGACGTCATCGGCAGAGAGAATTGGCGCCAAGTTTAAAAGTCAGGTTAGTTCTTGGCGTTCTCAGCGCCGGCCCGGGAAGCTTAACACTGCAGAGAGCGAGGTACAGGTGTTATCCTGAGGGCCACTTCTCTCCTATCTGCTTCTTTTTATATTCTTATGGGTACCTTCAGACAAGCGGCTCTACAGCGTATTTAACGCTGTGGATCCGCCGTTAAAAGACCCCTACTGGGTGCCTTTAGATGTGCCTGCTCGGAGCGGTACTATGCTACGAGCAGACACACTGCTGGGATGTGCGAGTTGCTGCGCATGCGCGGTGTACTCGCACACATCGTGGCCTCTCCCCCTTCCTCCTGAGCTAGGCCGAGAGCAGCCGCGATGTGCGAGTATACTGCACATGCACGCGGTGACTCGCACATCGTAGTGTGTCTGCTTGTAGCAGCGTATTGCCGCTCCGAGCAGGCACATCTAAAGGCACACTGTAGCAGTCCTTCGGTGGCAGATCTGCAGCGTAAACTACACTGTGGGTCCGCTCGTCTGAGCGTACCCTAAAGCTGTGTATATTGTCTCTTCCCAGATGTCCAGCCATCAGGGGACAAAGTATGTAAAGGAAATCGCACCATAAATATGCTTAAAGGAGTACTGCAGTCTTTTATCCCCTATCCGCAGGGGACCCAGCATTGCCGCAGGTCTGCTTGGCTATGGCGCGGCTGAGGTTGATGACACGCCCCCTCCATTCATTCTGCGCATAGGGAATAAGTGTCTAGGGCTGCAGATCACCTTTATAAGGTGACACTACCTGATGATTACCAGCAGGATATGTGTTGTGTTGTGCACAGTGGAAGATGTTCCCCTGCAGTCTGAAGCAAAAAGTTTCTTCTCCTGGTTTAGAAGCCTCGAAGCAGACTAAAAAGAAAAAACGTAAGAGGAGGCATTTATCTTTTGAATAGTCTCCTAGCTCTTCCCGGAGAAAATCTGAGGGCGAGCTCCATTCTAGTTCCTCTTCAGAGAGTATAGATGAGGATAATTATTACTTATTCAATCAATCTTAGAGATCCAAGCTCATTAAGTCAGTAAAGGATGTGGTTGAATCAGCTCAGGAGGAACATCTTCCGGCTAAAGAGCAGCTATATTATTTTCCCAAAAAAAGAAAATACATTTCTGCCGTCACATCCTGTTGTGTCAAAAATTTTGTCCAGAGATTGCGAGAAGCCAGTGAAAAAGATGGATTTGGGATCTGGTTTCAGGTCCATGTACTGTGTGGATCCCTCAGAAGTGGGTAAATGGGAGAACCCACCAAAGGGGAATCTGCCTGTAGCCAAGATCGCTATGAAATTTTTTTCTGTCAGAAGACTCTTCAGCTTTTAAAGCGGCCGTGGACCGGAAGACGGATTAATTGTTGAGAAAATCCTATTCTCTGTCCGCTTTATACTGTAAGGCTTCTCTTTCTACTATACCAGTTGTGAGAGCACTGCACATATGGCTGAGTCAGGTGACCTAGAGTCAGGGTTTAAGAGAGATGATGTAATTAAGAGCATGCCCTTGCTAAAGTCGGAGTTTCTTTGTGATATGCCGATTAACACCCTTGCGTTGTCAACGAAGAACCTTACAGCAGCAACTTCAGCTTGGACGGCGCAGTGAATAAAGCAATGGTCAGATGTACCATCATAAAATTTTTGTTCCCTGTTTGGGTGTCAATTGGAGAATATTCTTAATCTTAGTATGGATAAAGGCGCCAAATTTCCTGCGGTCAAGAAGAAGGCGTCATTTCGCCCCTTTCGCTTCAACCTCAGGCAATCGCTGAAAAGCAAGAGGAAGTATGCAAGCAAGTAAGGAGAAAGACCGAAATTAACCTAAAAACTCAGAGCAATGGTGCTAGAGATCTGCGGGTAACCTCATTAATAGAGAGAGGTTACCTTATAGAATTTTCCACAGTGTCAAAAGAAAAGTTCTTTCAACAAAGTGCATCCGGTGGTTCTTCACCTTGTGAGAGAATTTCTGGAAAAGAAGGCGATAGAGCTGGTTCTAAAGATGCAAAAAGGTCCAGGAGTTTACTCAAGAATTTTTCCAGTCCCGGGAGGCAAGTGGCATCTAGTGATTGATATATCTTTTCTTAATCAATACATTCAGCAGAAGAAATTCAAGATGTAGTCAGTGACCTCTGTACCGACATTTCTACAATCCCTAGACTTCTTTGCAACAATAGACCTAAAAGACTCATCTCCACACATATCTATTGCCAAATCCCACAGGAAATTCCCTCAGGTTTGGAGTGGAAGCTTCCGGAGTTTATCATTACTAACTCTTTCTTCCCTTCAGGCTGTCATCAGCCCCAAGAGTATTCACCAAGGTGGTCGTCATTCTGGTAGCTCACCTACGCGAACAAGGTGTATTTTTAGTACCTTATCTCCACAACTTGTTGATAAAGGCCACAACAGAGTCCATTCTCCTCAATCACCTACAGATGGTTCTTCAGGTTCTATTACATCACTGCTTTCTGGTGAACGGACTAAAGTGGCAGTAAATTCCGTCTGAGAGTGACGTTTCTGGGTTTTTGGTTGGACTCAGTGGAGATGCGCCTGTGTTGAAGGGGTACTCTGCTGCTCAGCCGGGAGCTTGTGACGTCATAGCCCCACCCCCTCATGATGTCACCTTTAATGCAAGTCTATGGGAGGGGGCGTGACAGCCATCACGCCCCCTTCCATAGACTTGCATTGAGGGGGTGGGGCGTGACTTCATGAGGGGGGCAGGGCTATGATGTCACAAGCTCCCGGCTCTAGCGTTTGGCACAGTTTGTTCCAAAAGCTGGGCAGCAGAATACCCATTTAACAACAGAGAGAATCAACAACTTGAGGGATTCCATTAACCACGCGATGCTTCATCCATTCATGCCAGTCCGATCTGCAATGAAGATTCTAGGGATCTTGACGTCCTCAATAGGAGCTGTCCCATGGGCCAGAGCACACTTCAAGCACCTACAGACAGAAATTCTCAATCAGTGGTCCAAGCGTCCTAGTAATCTGAACAAGAATCTGACCATCAGCCAGACCACATTACGGAGTCTGAAGTGGTGGTTGAAAAACAGTTTTTCGGGTCGGTGTCTGCTTTCATCCCCTCCCCCTTGTCCTGACCTCGGATGCTTCCAGCTCTGGATGGGGGGCTCACCTAGGAACCAACTGGATGCAGCAGAAGTGGAGTGTATCGGATCACTCTTTATCCTCAAACATGAAAGAATTGAGGGCGATCAAGTTAGCTCTTTTTTGTTTTTAGGATCATCTAAAAGACCAAGCTGTAAGGATTCAGACGGACAATAAGGTAGCGGCCTGTTACCTAAACGAACAGGGAGGGATGAGGTGCGACACTCTAGCGAAGGAATGTGACAAAATTATGGACTGGGCGGAAGAGCATGTTGCCAGTCTGTCGGCAATCCACATAAGAGGAGTAAACCACTTAAAGGCTGACAAACTCAGCCGTCATACTCCGAAACCAGGGGAATGGTCCCTCAACAGGGAAGTGTTCAAATGGTTGACCAGCAAATAGGGAAATCCGCAAATGGATGTTTTCGTATCCAGAAGGAACATTCCAGCGTTTTGTTCCCTCATCAAGTGGGGAAGTCCTCTTCACCAGGACGGCTTAACCATGTACTGGAAGAAACTTTTCCTCTACGTGTTTCCACCACTGCCTCTCCTACCCAGGGTGATTCAGTAGTTAAAGCTAGAGAAACCCACCGTCATATTAATCACTCCATTTTGGCCAAGAAGGGCATGGTTTGCCCCATTGTTAGAAATATGGAAAAGAACATTTCTGAAGCTTCCAGACCGTCGTGATCCTCTAATCTAGATCCCAACAGCTTATCCCGGACGATGTGGCTGGTGAAATGAACGTATTAGAATTTTCTGGTTTATCCCAACAGGTAATACCATCTTGGTGTCCACGAAGACTTCCACTAAAAAGACTTATAGCAGGATCCTGCAAATTTTTGCATCTTGGTGTGCGTCCAATATTTCGCTACTTACAGTGCCTAAGGTTCTACCACTTTGAAAAAGACTTAAAGGGGTACTCCACTGCCCCAGCATCCGGAACATTTAGTTCCGAATGCTGGGTGGGGGCTGCGGGGGTCGTTACGTCACGGCCATGCCCCTCGTGATGTCACGCCACACCTCCTCAATGCCAGTTGTCACGCCCCCTCCCATAGACTGGCATTGAGGCGGTGTGGTGTGATGTCACAACCCCCGCATGCCCACACCCAACGTTCGGAGCTAAATGTTCCGGACGCTGGGGCAGTGGAGTACCCTTTTAAAGTATAATACATTGAACATGCTCCGGTCAGCCATCTCCTCTAGGTACCCTTCATTGATTTGTAACAACTCTCTAGTTGAGATATTTCCAGGCTTTGAAGAAGAAAAGACCTCCTGTTTGTCTGTCTGCACCTTCATTAGATTTATCTCTTGTGCTGAGACATTTATTCATGACACCTTTTGAACCTCTGGATCAAGTAGATGTAAAATGTCTCTCATGGCAGGCATCTTTCCTAGTAACCATTGTTTCTGCAGGAAGGAGTGAGATTCAGGCTCTCTTCTGCAGGTCGCCTTACTTCAGAGATTTATCTAATTGTGTAGTTCTGAGGACGGTTCCTTCATTCCGTCCTAAAGTGTGTTACGAATAGCGCTGCGGCCAGGAGAGTCCCCAGCAGCACAGAGTCTTTTAGGAGAGGAGGGTGCTAATCTGAATGCAAGAAGTGATGATGTCAGGAAGAACAGGGATGTATGTGATAGTAAGGCAGTGTTCCCCCAACCTGGGTACCTCCAACCTGGGTACCTTGGCATTGGCAGTTATTGTCTGGGCATATTGTGAGATTTAGTTAGGCAACAGCTGGAGACACACAATGGCGATATAGTGGCTAGTATCGACCAAAAGTGTTCAAGGAAGGATATGTGATGCATCATTACCTGGGGAAGAGATGGCACCAGGATGCATTATGGGAAGAAGACAATATGGCGGGGGCAGTGTGGTGGGCAATGTCCTGCTGGAGCACTTGTGTCCTGCCATCATGTGGATGTTACTGGGACACGTACCACCTACCTACCTACCCAATGTACAGACCAAGTCCTCCTCTTCATGGCAGTGGGACCACCTAATAGCAGCGGCCTAATACAGCAGGATAATGCCCCCAACTACACTGCAGACATTGTTCAGGAATGAGAAACATGACAAAGAGATCAAGATAGTGACATGGCCTCCAGATTCCCCAGATCTCATCCGATCGACCATCTGTGGGATGTGCTGGAGTCTGATCCAAGGCCGTATCTCACAACTTACAGGATCTGATACCACAGAACAGTCCAGTCCTCGGGGTCACATCACAGGTCTATGGGGTCCGGACCTTGGGGGGGGGGGGGGGTCACATCACCGGGCTTTGGGGGTCCGTCCAGGCCCCGGGGTCACATCACAGATATGTGGGGACTCGCCTCAGGGGCCACATCACAGGGCTTTGGGGTCCGTCCGGGCCTTGGGGTCACATCATAGGTATATGGGGACTGGGCCTTGGGGGCCACATCACATGGCTTTGGGATTAAGGCCTCAATTAGCCAGAGCATGTGAGGGGGGTTATACAAGGCCATTGGTTTTAGTGTTGGCTGACTGGGGTTACCCATCATGCAAATGTTCTCAAACTTCATATAGTGGGTGGGGCTTAGTTATCACGACTAGTGTACAGTGAGGGTAATAAGGGGTGGAGTCAGACATGTATTTTCTGGTATGGAACATGTAGGACACTATAAGAATGGCGCTTACCTTCAACGGCCGAGGACGTCTGAATTGCTGCATCTAGAATTTTAGGGATTTCTTTTTTTTTTTGGTGTGATTTTAACCCCTTAAGGACCCAGACCATTTTCACCTGAAGGACCCGAGCATTTTTTGCACATCTGACCTGTCATTTTAAGCATTAATAACTCTGGGATGCTTTTTACTTTTCATTCTGATTCCAAGATCGTTTTTTCATGACATATTCTACTTTGTTAGTGGTAAAATTTCGTCGATCCTTGCATCATTTCTTGGTGAATTTTTTTTTCATTTTTTTCAGTTTTGAAGTGGATTTGAAGGGCCTTCATATTAGAAATACCCCATAAATGACACCATGATAAAAACTGCACCCCTCAAAGTATTCAAAATGACATTCAGTAAGTGTGTTAACCCTTTAGGTGTTTCACAGGAATAGCAGCAAAGTGAAGGAGAAAATGCAAAATCTCAATTTTTTTACACTAACATGTTCTTGTAGACCCAGTTTTAAAATTTTTACAAGGGGTAATAGGAGAAAAAGACCCCCAAAATTTGTAACCCAATTTCTCACATGGGGTCACGTGGGGGGGGGGGGGTCCACTGTTCTGACAGCACGGGGCTTTGTAAACGCACATGGCTTCAATTCCAGCCAAATTCTCTCTCCAAAAGCCCACTGGCGCTCCTTCTCTTCTGAGCCCTGTAGTGCGTCCGCAGTGCACTTTATATCCACATATGGGGTATTTACATAATGGGGTTACAAATTTTGGGAGGCATTTTTCCTATTACCCCTTGTGAAAATGAAAAATTTGGGATAACACCAGCATTTTATTGAAACAAAATATTTTTTAATTTTCATGTCCAAATTTAACGAAAATTCTTCAAACACCTGTGGGGTGTTAAGGCTCACTATACCCCTTGTTACATTCTGTGAGGGGTGTAGTTTCCAAAATGGGGTCACATGTGGGTGTTTTCTTTTTTTTTTTTTTTAACTCCTTGAGGACGGAGGGCGTATCCATACGCCCTCGGCATTTCCGATCACTGCCGCTCGCCGGGCGGTGATCGGACCGGGATGACTGCTGATATCTATCAGCAGGCATCCCGTGGCAATGTCTAGGGGGGGTCATGACCCCCCCCCATATCGGCGATCGCAGCAAATCGCAGGTCAATTCAGACCTGCGATTTGCCGCGATCTGGGCAAATCGGGTCACTGGTGACCCGATCTCCCGGAAAATAAGACTGATTGGAGCTGTCAGAGACAGCTCCGACCAGCCTGAAGGATAGGAGCGAGCTGCCACCCCCTCCTATCCCCTGCCATTGGTCGGTCAGGCTGACCACCAATGGCAGGAGGGGGGCAGGGGGTTAGAGTTAATTTCCTCCCGCTCTGCCCAGCGATCGGAAGTCTGTACAGAGTGGGGGAACACGGGTGGAGAGGGGGGGGGGCATGGCCCGGCTTACCCGGACCTTCGGAGGCGGCATCGGCGGCATCTACGGAGCAGCGGCGAAAGCAGGAGGAGCAGCGGCCGGAAAGTGCGGCTGAGAAGGCTGCAGTGAAGATCACAATAAGTGATCTTCACTGTGGCTTTCTAAAAGCTGCAAAACTACAACTCCCAGCATGCCCAGACAGCCAAAGGCTGTCTGGGCATGCTGGGAGTTGTAGTTTTGCAACATCTGGAGGGTCACAGTTTGGAGACCACTGTGTAGTGGTCTCTAAACTGTGGTCCTCCAGATATTGCAAAACTACAACTTTCAGCATGCACTGACTGTCCGGGCATGCTGGGAGTTGTAGTTTTGCAACATCTGAAGTGGCACAGTTTGGAGACCACTATATGGTGGTCTCTCAACTGTAGCCCTCCAGATGTTGCAAAACTACAACTCCCAGCATGCCCAGACAGTCAGGGATGCTGGGCGTGTAGTTCTGCAATATCTGGCCCTTCAGATGTTGCAGAACTACAATTCCCAGCATGCCTGGACAGTCTGGGCATGCTTGGAGTTGTAGTTTTGCAACATCTGGAGGGCTACAGTTTGGAGGCCACTGTTCTTCCCCAGTGGTTGCATAACTACAACTCCTAGCATGCCCAGACTGTCCAGGCATGCTGGGAATTGTAGTTCTGCAACATCTGAAGGGCCAGATATTGCAGAACTACATGCCCAGCATCCCTGACAGTCTGACCGTGCTGGGAATTGTAGTTTTGCAACAGCTGTAGGCACACTGGTTGGGAAACACTGAGCTAGAGTCTGTTTCCTAACTCAGTGATTCCAACCCGTCTGCCTCCAGCTGTTGCAAAACTACAACTCCCAGAGTGCACTGACAGACCGTACATGCTGGGAGGCGTAGTCTTGCAACAGCTGGAGGCACATGGGTTGGAATCACTGAGCTAGTCTGTTTTCTATCTCAGTGGTTCCCCACCAGTGTGCCTACAGCTGTTGTAAAACTACAACTCCCAGCATGTACAGTCTGTCAGTGCATTCTGGGAGTTGTCATTTTGCCACAGCTGAAGGTTTGGGGCGCCCCCCCCCCCCATGTGAATGTACAGGGTACATTCACACGGGTGGCTTTCCTTCAAGGAAACTTACTGTGAACCCCCGCCTGTGTGAACGTACCCTAAAAACACTACACTACACTACACTAACAAATAATAAAAAGTAAAACACTACACATACACCCCCTTACACGTCGCCCCCCCAATAAAAATTAAAAACGTCTCATACGGCAGTGTTTCCTAAACGGCGCCTCCAGCTGTTGCCAAACCACAACTCCCAGTGTTGCTGGACAGCCATAGACTGCCCTGGCAGGCTGGGAGTCTTGCAACAGCTGGAGGCACCCTGTTTGGGGGAAACTGCTGTAGGGTTTTGGTGGAGACAAGCCCCATCCTTGTAACCGGGTCCACCCCTATTGCAAATTCCTTATTCAGGCCTCAAATGTGCATGGCGCTCTCTCACTTCAGAGCCCTGTCGTATTTTAAGGCAACAGTTTAGGGCCACATATGGGGTATCTCCGTACTCGGGAGAAATTGCGTTACAAATTTTGGGGGGATTTTTCTCCCATTACCCTTTGTAGAAATGGTAAATTTTGGAAAAAAAACTGCACTTTAGTGCAATTTACACATCCGAATTTAACGAAAAGTCGTCAAACACCTGTGGGGTGTTAAGGCTCACTGGACCCCTTGTTACGTGCCTTGAGGGGTGTAGTTTCCAAAATAGTATGCCATGTGTTTGTTTTTTTTTGCTGTTCTGGCACCATAGGTGCTTCCTAAATGTGACACGCCCCCAAAAACCATTTCAGCTAAATTCACTCTCCAAAATCCCAATGTCGCTCCTTCCCTTCTGAGCCCTCTACTGCACCCGCCGAACACTTGACATACACATATGAGGTATTTCCATACTCGAGAGAAATTGGGTTACAAATTTTGGGGGGCTTTTTCTCCTTTTACCCCTTGTAAAATTTAAAAAACTGGGTCTACAAAAACATGCGAGTGTAAAAAATTAAGATTTTGAATTTTCTCCTTCACTTTGCTGCTATTCCTGTGAAACACCTAAAGGGTTAACAAACTTACTGAATGTCATTTTGAATACTTTGAGGGGTGCAGTTTTTATAATGGGGTAATTTATGGGGTATTTCTAATAAGAAGGCCCTTCAAATCCACTTCAAAACTGGTCCATGAAAAATTCTGATTTAGAAAAATTTGTGGAAAATTGCTTCTGAACTTTGAAGCCCTCTGATGTCTTCCAAAAGTAAAAACATGTCAAATTTATGATGCAAACATAAAGTAGACATATTGTATTTGTAAATCAAAATATAATTTATTTGGAATGTCTGTTTTCCTTACAAGCAGAGAGCTTCAAAGTTAGAAAAATGCGAAATTTTCAATTTTTTCATCAAATTTTTGAATTTTTCACCAAGAAATGATGCAAATATCGACAAAAATTTACCACTAACATAAAGTAGAATATGTCACGAAAAAACAATCTCAGAATCAGAATGAAAAGTAAAAGCATTCCAGAGTTATCAATGCTTAAAGTGACAGTGGTCACAATTGCAAAAAAATGCTCCCGTCCTTAGGGTTATAATGGGCTCCGTCCCCAAGGAGTTAAGTTTGTCAGAACCGCTGTAATGATCAGCCACCCTTGTGCAAATCACTACTGTGTAGGGGTATATGTAGTGTTTTACTTTTTATTTTGTGTAGTGTAGTGTTTTTAGGGTACATTAACACGGGCGAGGGTTCACAGCGAATTTCCCGCTGGGAGTTTGAGATGCAGTGGAAAATTTGCTGCATCTCAAACTTTCAGCGAGTAACTCGCTGTAATCCCCCGCCCGTGTGAATGTACCCTGTACATTCACATTGGGGGGGGACCTCCAGCTGTTGCAAAACAACAACTCTCAGTATGCCCTTTGGCTGTCCGTGCATGCTGGGGGTTGTAGTTATGCAACAGCTGGAGGCACATTGGTTGCAAAACACAGTTTGTTACTTAACTGAGTGTTTCACAACCAGTGTGCCTTCAGCTGTTGCAAAACTACAACTCTCAGCATGCACTTACAGCCGAAGGGCATTCTGGGACTTGTAGTTATGCAACAGCTGGAGGCACACTACTGCAACTCCCAGCATGCCCTTTGGCTGTCCGTGCATGCTAAGGGTTGTAGTTATGCAACAGCTGGATACACACTTTTTCAAAGAAAAAATGTGCCTCTAGCTGTTGCATAACTACAACCCCCAGCATGCAAAAAATTCCAAAGGGCATGCTGGGAGTTGTAGGTGTGCCTTCTGTGCATGCTGGGAGTTGTTGCTAGGTAACAGCAGGAGGCACGGCCTTTGCTGCTGCTCTGCCGGATCCTGCCTGATGCCGCCGCTGTCTCCGCTCCTGGGGCCACGATCCCACTGCCGATGCCCGAGATCAGGGGCCCCAGGTCCAGGTGAGGACTCCCGGCACCCGCTCTCGCCCTCCGAAATAGGGGCGGAGCAGGTGCCATTAAGGACACCCCCACAGCAGGAGTTCATTGGCCGCAAATCAGGGCGATCGTGAGGTGGCACCAGTGCCACCTCACTCCTGCTGCTAAAGGGTGATAGGTGCCGTTTCAGACGGCAATATCACTTTTTTTCCTATTGACCCAGAATCGCTGCAAATCGCCGATCTGAATTTACATGGGGGGGGTCTCAGGACCCCCCCAGGGGTTTGCACGGGGTGCCTGCTGAATGATTTCAGCAGGCATCCTGGTCCGGACCCCGCCTGGCACGCGTCCTGAAGATCTCTCCACAGGTGTTCAATGGGATTTAGATCTGGACTCATTGCTGCCTCTTCAGAACTCTCCAGCGCTTTGTTGCCCTCCATTCTGACATATATTTGGGGTCATTGTCCTGCTGGAAGACCCAATATCTTGGACGCAAACCCAGCTTTCTGACACTGGGCTGTACAGTGCGACCCAAAATCCATTGGTAATCCTCAGATTTCATGAGGTCTTGTACACATTCAAGGCCCCCAGTGCCAGAGGCAGCAAAACAACCCCAAAACATCATTGACCTCCACCATATTTCACTGTAGATACTGTGTTCTTTTCTTTGTAGGCCTCATTCTGTTTTCGGTAAACAGTAGAATGATGGGCTTTACCAAAAAGCTCTATCTTGGTCTCATCTGTCCACAAGACGTTTGCCCAGAAGGATTTTGGTTACTGAAGTTCATTTTGTCAAAATGTAGTCTTGCTTTTTTATGTCTCTGTGTCAGTAGGGGGGTCCTCCTGGGTCTCCTCCATAGTGGGGTCCTCCTGGGTCTCCTCCATAGCGTTTCATTTCATTAAAATTTCAACGGATAGTTCGCGCTGACACTGATGCTCCCTGAGCCTGCAGGACTGCTTGAATATCTTTGGAACTTGTTTGGGGCTGCTTATCCACCATCCGGACTATCCTGCGTTGACACCTTTCATAAATTTTTCTCTTCTGTCCCCGCCCAGGGAGATTAGCTACAGTACCATGGGTTGTAAACTTCTTGATAATGTTGCGCACTGTGGACAATGGCAAATCTAGATCTCTGGAGATGGACTTGTAACCTTGAGATTGTTGATATTTTTCCACAATTTTGGTTCTCAAGTCCTCAGACAGTTCTCTTCTCCTCTTTCTGTTGTCCGTGCTTAGTGTAGCACACACAGACACACAATGCGAAGACGACTAAGTGAACTTCTCTCCTTTTTATCTGCTTTCAGGTGTGATTTTTATATTGCCCACACCTGTTACCTGCCCCAGGTGAGTTTAAAGGAGCATCACATGCTTGAAACAATCTTATTTTTCCAAAATTTTGAAAGGGTGCCAATAATTTTGTCCAGACCATTTTTGGAGTTTGGTGACATTATGTCCAATTTGCTTTTTTTCATCCCTTTTTTGCTTTAGTTCCAATAAACACAAAGGGAATAAACGTGTATAGCAAAACATGTGTTACTGCAATCCTTTTCTGTGAGAAATTAGGGATCGACCGATATCGGTTCTTTAGGGCCGATACCGATAATCGGTGGAGGTTAGGGCCGATAGCTGATAACTTATACCGGAATATCGGTATAAGTTATCGGCTATTTATCCCCCCGCGACACCGCTGCAGATCATTGTTTTAAAGCGGGCGCTTTAAATCAATGCACTGCAGTGGCTTTTGCGGTGCCATAGGCTGCCGCCGCCACCCGCTTCTCTCCCCCTACCTGTCAGGGTGGTTCGGGCCATCCATCCTTCCTGTAGTGTCCAGCGGCATTCCGGATGGAGGGTGAACCGGTCCGGGCTGTCCTTCTCCGGGGGTCATCTTCTCCACTCCGCGTAGGCTCCGGCCTAGTAACGCAGCATAGACGCCGCTGCGCAGTGACGCCCGTGCGCAGCGACGCACCTGACGTCAAGGCGTAGCGGCGTCTATGCAGTGTACTAGGCCGGAGCCTGCCCCGAGTGGAGAAGATGACCCTACAGGAAGGATGGATGGCCCGGACCGCCCCCATTACGGGTAAGTTTAATTTTTTTTATTGACTCGGAGGGTGGGGGAGGGGCCCGACCGGTATAGCGGTATGGGCAAAAATCCATACCGTGGGAGAAAAAAAAACGGTATCCGGTTCATACCGGTATACCGCCCAGCACTACGGTGGGGGGTGCGACGCGGTGGGTCGGGGGGGGGGGGGGCGTTCGCGGTGCGGGGAGCGGGGCATTATCAGCAAGGTAATTGCCGATACCGATAATGCCCAAAATCGGGATTATCGGCCGATAATATTGGCCATACCGATAATCGGTCGATCCCTATGAGAAATACTTCATTTTCTTGAAAAATTTCAGTGGTGCCAACATTTATGGCCATGACTGTATATCATAAAGCAAAGAGAGAGAGAAAAATTTGTAAAATGTGATTAAAATGATTAAATGGGGCGTGAGTAGACCCCATAGCAGTTCCTTATAAGTCAGATTCTTGTGATCAGCACCTTATTCATACCTATACAATATACAGGGTGCCTCCAGCTGTGGCAAAAGCTGTGGCAAAACTACGACTCCCAGCATGCCCGGACAGCCTCCGGTTGTTCGGGCATGCTGGGAGTTCTAGTTTTGCAACAGCTGTAGGCACCCTGGTTGGGAAAACAGTGCAGTAAGGCATTGGAGGCAAATGGGAGATCGCAGGCTAATAGAGGAAGAAGAAGGCCTAAGCAGCACAGAGTGTTTCAGGATAGTACTGTTGTATTTGTGGGGGGCAGTGAAGATGTCTGTAAGAAAACGGCTGCTTATAATAGGTATGGTGGGGGGCAAATAGATGGTCACATACATAGTGCGAGGAGGAGAGCTCTGCTGCGGCACAGAGTATTTCAGGACATTGTTGCTGTCCTTGCAGAGGACAGAAACCTGTCCCCTAATTTGACGGAATGAAAAGTGGGAGAGCAGCGTTCTTCTGCAGCATAGAGTATTTCAGGACAACAGGGCCGTGTTATGATGCAGACAAGAGGGAGGTTCACGGCACAGCAGAACAGAGTATTTCAGGAGATTGGTGTTGTTCTTACAGTGGACAGAAACCTGGGATGATTTCCGTAAGGACAGAAGATAATAGAGGCAAGTAGGAAGCCACAGCCTGTTAACAGAAGGCGCAGGGTTCTCCTGCAGCACAGAGTATTTCAGGGAATCAGGTTTCCCCCCACCCTGTACACACAAGCCTCTCCCACCATTCGGCGCAGCCCCCCAATACTCCACATATCCGACACCAGACACCTGTGTTCTTTTTGCTTTCAGAGAATAGTTTAATATGGACACATCACATTTTCTTGCCCCCTTTTGGTGTAAGGGTTTTGTTTTTTTCACATTTGCACACAAACGCTGACGCACGTTTACACACACATGTCATGGCGCCCGCTCTGTGCGGGCCGTAGAATAAGTTCTCTCTCTTTTTTTTTTTTAATATAGTCATAATATAATATATTACTCTGAATACTTAGAACAATCATATCACGATAGTAACCGCACGGCAAGCGTTAGGGCACACACGTTACAACAGCGTTACCGTCACACGTAAAAATAGACCTGAAATGGAGGGGGACACAACGGGAAGTGGGGGGGGGAGGGGAGAGATAACACAAAATTAGGGAGCAAAGCCTTGATGGTGAGGGGTGGGAGGGATGTCAACATAATATCTGGGGGGGGGGGGGGATCACAGGCAGGAACACCGCAACACACCACGTTTCAAAAGAACTGAGCATCGGACGGAACCAGGAGGGATAGATACCGAGAGGGTCTGGGAGGAGAGCGCAGAAAAGAACACATACAACAAGTACAAAATGAGCGGCACGGCCACAGACTCCGGCAGGGGGATCCCCATGGATGTGCGTTTGTATACACTTATGTACACGGAGGACTCGTGCCCGCACCCACGGTCCTGCCAGGATACAGCTGTGTGAGCGGTCGCCCTCGTATCATGCATCCTCTAAGAAGGCCCTATGGATTCTACCGTGGCGGGAGCTGTGGGCTCTGCTGTTCCGTGCGATAATCTGCAGCCGTTGTTTCGTAGCCTTGTCTCTTCCTCCCGTGATCTTACGATTGGTCTCCTCTCCATATCTACCTCTTCGTCGGCGTAGTTTTACTTATCTTTTTTTATCGTTTTTTTTTTGTTAGTTTTTTTTTTTGTTTCTCAAGATGTTAAGCCGTGCACACAGGTGAAGGGAGCGGGTAATACATAGAGCCGCGATGCTGGGTTTTTTGGGAGAGATATAGGAAACGTGGGAACAATGGATCCCGTTCAGTCTGAGAAGAGACTGGCGAAGGATTTCCTCAGGTTGCGGATCGTTTCGGCTTTCACCTCGTCGTGACTAAGACTGGAACGTGGAGCTGGTGAGTCTGCAAGGGTGAAGGAGTTGGTGAGGGACTGGGACTTACTGGAGAACGATGTGAGGTGATGGCCGATGATGGGAGAAGAGTGATGGGTGGGGGGATGGTAGAGTGGTGGTTTTACGGTCGGGTCAGGAATGTTTGGGTTGGAGGGGGACACAAGAGACGGTGGAGGGGATATGTTATATATGTTGCATCGGGAGAAGGTAGAAGAAGGAGGAAAGAAAAATAATGATCAGTTAAAGTCATGCAATATTAGTCATTCTCGCTAAACTATCCACCACCTTCTACACTGGGCACTGCGAAAGAACGGCCAAACCCCGAACCCACTTAACCCACCACAAACGTGACTAAGGGTCCCGAGTCACCGGGACAGATTGCTGCCACCAAAACCCCTTAGTAGTAAAGTAGTAGTAAACGTAGAAGCAAAGACAAGCAAGGCGACCCAGACTGTGCCAAAGCTGTGCCTACCTCTCCTAAGCAGCATGCAACAAAAGGGATGCAATAGGTAGTATAGGAAGCTGAAACCTGTGTGGCCCACCCAGAACCTCGAGGGCTCTTACTTCAGCTGCGGCTGGGGTGGGGGCAGCTCTTGGCCCGGCTTCTGAGCCAATTGAGGCTTTTGGGGCCCACCAGGACGTGAACCCTGCCCAGGTCCTTGCTGGTTAGGCCTGGGCTGCTGGGTCATTGGTCGTTGTTGTGGCGGCTGTTGTGGTTGGGGCGGCTGCTGGGGTGGCTGTTGCTGGGGTCCGCCCGGAGCTGACTGCCGCTGCTGCGGTGGTGGTGGCTGCTGTCCTGGTTGGCGGATGCCGTGCTGTTGTTGATGGGTGGGAGGTGGAGGCTTCTGCTGGGGTCCTGGAGGAACTGGCTGCCTTGGAGGTCCGGGGGGCCGAGGCTGAGGGGGCTGGACACCCATTGGCTTAGGGCCGGCTGGCATAGGGGGAGCCTGCTGCTGACGTTGGGGTGACTGTGGGCTTGGCTGCCTTTGGGGGGATTGAGATTGGCGGGGTGAAGGCTGTTGCTGGGCCCTCATCTGCTGAGGCAACGGCTGCTGCTGCGGCAGTGGTTGCTGCTGAGGGGGGATCATTTGACGCTGCTGTGCCCCGGGGCTGGGGAGGTTTGGTGGGTGCTGTGATGGCTGAGGACCTAATCCTTGAAGCGGTTGTCCTTGAGGTGGAGGCCTCTGCTGAGAGGGAGGTCCCTGACGTTGAGGACCCTGTGCCGCCGGAGGACCCCCTAAAATAGATGACATGTAAACATCATGCAGCCGGGTACAACTCAGCTCAGCATACAGGAAACATTTACTGCATTTAACCCGATCGGCCCTGCTACATCTGCAGTGTTCATAAATATTTCTCATAATGCTCCTTCAATTAAATAAAGGCGTATTCCAAGATCATTACGTTTTTACATAGAAATCCTCTGGGTGGCATAGAAAAGGAAAAAAACTGTACTTACCTGCCCCCGATACCCCGCTCCCTGACACATAGGAAATGTTCACTACGCCAAACACTGGCTAATGCGTGTCACTACTTAGTCATGCCACCCTGAGGCCCTCTGAATATAAATTCAATGATCCAGGATACAGTTCAGGATGGGGTCACACAACGCGTCTATCCCAACGTGCAAAATCTCCTATTCTCCTATCCCGTGCCTATCCTGTGTGCGCAGTAAGGTTTGGAGGCGGGGCCAGCACGCCCATGTGAGTGGGACGTGCGGCCCCACCTCCAAACTTCACTGCGAGCACAGGGTAGCAACCGGATAGCCCTGTGTGTCTCCCCATAAGAGAATATGCAGCATATATGCTATGTGTGACCCTTCTCTTAAAGGGGTACTCCACCCCTAGACAAAGGATAGGGGATAAGATGTCGGATCCCCATGATCTTGGCTGTGCGGCACCCCAGACATCCGGTGCGTGGAGGGAACTTCACTCCGTGCCGGATGACTGGCGATGCAGGGCGGAGGCTCATGGCGTCACGGTCACGCCACCTCAATGCAAGTCTATGGGAGCGGGCGTGACAGGCCTCCGGCGATGCACCCGGAACAGCAGGCAGATCGCGGCGGGACCCCCGCAATCGGACATCTTATCCCCTATCCTTTAAAGGGGTACTCCGGTGGAAAACTTTTTTTTTTTTTTTAAATCAACTGGTGCCAGAAAGTTAAACAGATTTGTAAATTACTTCTATTAAAAAATCTTAATCCTTCCAGGATTTATTAGCTGCTGAATACTACAGTGGAAATTCTTTTCTTTTTGGAACACAGAGCTCTCTGCTGATATCACGAGCACAGTGCTCTCTGCTGACATCTCTGTCCATTTTAAAAACTGTCCAGAGCAGCATATGTTTTCTATGGGGATTTTCTCCTACTCTGGACAGTTCTTAAAATGGACAGAGGTGTCAGCAGAGAGCACTGTGACCGTGATTCAGCAGAGAGCTCTGTGTTCCAAAAAGAAAAGAATTTTCTCTGTAGTATTCAGCAGCTAATAAGTAAGATTTTTTAAATAGAAGTAATTTACAAATCTGTTTAACTTTCTGGGACCAGTTGATTAAAAAAAAAAAAAAAGTTTTCCACTGGAGTACCCCTTTAAAGAGAATCTGTCAGCAATTTCCTGCTGCTCAAATGCCATTCAGCATGAAACTGGGATTTGAGCAGCAGGAAATTGGTACAGTTCCCCTTTAAAAGGCGTGTTTCCATCTCATCCTGTTATCCTGTATCCATAGCATATGGAATTAAGAGGGTGATAGGTGGGGGTCCGGCCGCCAATCCCGAGAATGGTGACATAACTGTCCTTGAAATAAACAGAGAGCCCCCCCCCCCCCCCCCCCCAACAGGCCTGCGTCACCACCGCTCTATTCATTCCCTATGGGGCCGCCAAACCCTGAACTTGGAAATGTTCGACGGTCCCTTAGAAAACGAATGGAGACGTGGCCCCTCCAATTATTCCAGGGACAACTATGTACTTGGGAATCGGCGGGGGTCCCATCGATCGAGCCCCCCATCAGTCAGCTTGTTATTCCCTATCCCAATGTTTCCCAACCAGGGTGCCTCCAGCTGTTGCAAAGCTACAACTCCCAGCATGTCAGGGGAAACACTGCCCTATCCTATGGATAGGGAATAATAAACTGAGATGGGGGAATGTCCCATTAAAGGGGTATTCCAGGAAAAAACTTTTATTTTTTATATCCACTGGCTCCAGAAAGTTAAACAGATTTGTACATGACTTCTATTAAAAAATCTTAATCCTTCCAATAATTATCAGCTGCTGAAGTTGAGTTGTTCTTTTTTGTCTGACAACAGTGCTCTCTGCTGACATCTCTGCTTGTCTCGGGAACTGCACAGAGTAGAAGAGGTTTGCTATGGGGATTTGCTTCTACTCTGGATAGTTCCCGAGACAGGTGTCATCAGAGAGCATTTAGACAGAAAAGAACAACTCAACTTCAGCAGCTCATAAGTACTGAAAGGATTAAGATTTTTTAATAGAAGTAATTTACGAATCTGTTAAACTTATTTTTTTTTGCTGGATAGCCCCTTTAACTATAGGGTGTATGGAGGGGAACTACCTTGTGGAGAAGGTCTCTGCTGCTGGACGGGGGTGCCGGACCGGGAGTGAACAGGTTGAGCCTGCAAAAAGAGAAAACAAAATGACACATGAGAATAGTGGAGCCCGACTGCTGACTGTTTCCAGGAGCAACCAGAAGGGTAAGTACAGAAATGGACAACGATGAGCTAACCAGTATTTCCCAACTAGGGTGCCTCCAGCTGTGGCAAAACTACAACTCCCAGCATGCCCGGACAGCCGAAGGCTGTCCGGGCATGCTGGGAGTTGTAGTTTTGCCACAGCTGGAGGCGCCCTGGTTGGGAAATACTGAGCTAAGCAAAGGATCTACGACTGTGGACCACCAGATGTTGCAAAACTACAACACCCAGCATGCTGAATGTTGTAGTTCTGCAACAGCTGGAGGCACCCTGGTTGTAGTCAGTCGCTGAGGAGCACGTGAAGGCTCAAAGCAGAAATGGTCTTGGGATTTGTCATAGTGTTGTAAAACATACAACTTCCATCAGTCTGGGCATGCTGAGAGTTGTAGTATTCAGTTTTGCAACAGCTGGAGGCACCCTGGTTGGGAAACCCTGGCAAAGAGTAAAGGCTGAGTGTTGTGATTGGCTAGCGATGTAAGGGAGGAAGTACCTGTGTGTGTACTCCTGAGAAGAAAATACAAAAAAAATTTCTCTCTAAGAATAACTTAAAGGGGTACTCCGGTGGAAAACTTTATTTTTTTTAATCAACTGGTGCCAGAAAGTTAAACCGATTTGTAAATGACTTCTATTAAAAAAATCTTCATCCTTCCAGTACTTATTAGCTGCTGAATACTACAGAGGAAAATATTTTCTTTTTGGAACACAGAGCTCTCTGCTGACATCCCGAGCACAGTGCTCTCTGCTGACATCTCTGTCCATTTTAGGAACTGTCCAGAGTAGGAGAAAATCCCCATAGAAAACATATGCTGCTCTGGACAGTTCCTAAAATGGACAGAGGTGTCAGCAGAGAGCACTGTGGTCATGATGTCAGCAGAGAGCTCTGTGTTCCAAAAAGAAAATATTTTACTCTGTAGTATTCAGAAGATAATAAGTACTGGAAGGATTAAGATTTTTTTAATAGAAGTCATTTACAAATCTGTTTAACTTTCTTGCACCAGTTGATTAAAAAAAATAAAGTTTTCCACTGGAGTACCCCTTTAAGTTATTCTTAGAGAGAAAATGTTTTAGTATTTTCTTCTCAGGAGTACACACACAGGTACTTCCTCCCTTACATCGCTAGCCAATCACAACAAAGCCTTTACTCTTTGCCAGGGTTTCCCAACCAGGGTGCCTCCAGCTGTTGCAAAACTGAATACTACAACTCTCAGCATGCCCAGACTGATGGAAGTTGTATGTTTTACAACACTATGACAAATCCCAAGACCATTTCTGCTTTGAGCCTTCACGTGCTCCTCAGCGACTGACTACAACCTGGGGCATCGTTGGCCACCTGTAGTCTGTTGCTAAGAAAGAACTTGATGATCTTATCAGGAAGCGTCGCGCGCGCTCGGCCATCTTCACCTGGGGCGGCTGTGCGTGCATGGAGCGGCTTGGGGATGAGCTGCACTGAAGGGTCTGGGCCATCTTGGTAACAACCAGGTCGGCTATCAGGTGGCGGTCCTCCTCCTGCTGGTCACCGATCAGAGGCATAGAGCAGCCGACAACCTAATGAAGAGAGGAGGAAACACAACATCACATTGCCAACATTTTACTGTGACCACAAGGTGGCGCCGCACCAGAGGTGACAACTCCGACTAACCAAAAACCCATCCTGCCCCAGCACTCACCTCTATGATATGGTCCTTGCCGTCTTTACCGTGCAGCGCCTCCACAGCGCAGATGTCAAGACCCCCGAATACTTCTGAGCAGGTGTCCACCCAGAGCTTGTACCTGCAAGATACGCGGCCTTATGTGAACCTTTGACCCCAGCCGGGCTTAGCATTAGACATAGTCATGTGGTATGTGTTAGGGTATGTTCACACTGAGGAATTTGCGAGGAATTCTTGCTTAAAAATTCTGCCGCGGAATTTCAGTTTTTTTTCCACGCAGAATTTGCGTGTAATTTGTGTAGAATTGATGTGGAATTATAGGTGGAAACTGTTTTTTATTTTATTTTTAATTTATTTTTTTTGCTGGACGACAACCACCAATTCGAATTCCCCCTTTTTTCACTTTGCACAGAATTTCCACGCAAATTCCTCACGGAACGGCGTATGGCTGAAAAACAACAACATTTAATTGATTTCTATGGGACAAAGATGTGGATTCCGCATGAAGAAAGAACATGTTCACTCTTCATGCCGAACAGAATTCAGCGTCGGAATTCCGCTTGCGGATATTCCTCAGTGTGAACTGAGGAGCGGAAATAGTTAAACTCTATTGGGTTTTCCACTGCTGACTGAATTCCTCAGTGTGAACCTTACTCTATATCTCCACCATCTTGGATTTTTCTTGTGAAGCTCTCGTCATTACTAACATGGCCAACAGAGGGCAGTGTGACCACACGTCCTGGCTGGACGTACATGTCTTTCTGAAGTAATGGGTATACTGTATGGTATATTTGTTGTCTGTATTTGCCCCTCCTGTGTGAGTCTAGGGGCATTTAGAGCCTCCCCGGATCTGACAGGAGGCCTGCGGTGTCTGACCCATGATTAACCCCTTCTCTGCCATCTTCTGCCTCGAGCTGAAGACCTGAGTAATCGGAGACAGAATGGGACATGCTGCCAGACACCTGGACTGAAGAGACGGTCGTTTTTAGGCAATGTATCCATAGCAACCAGACTGTCAGACATTACTCAGATCTTCACAGCTGTACTGATAGGGGGAGGAGCAGCTGTCATCGGCCGCCATACTGATCAGATATAAAAGATTATATTCAGGGGCACAGTGTGCGGCAGTATTATATTCAGGGGTACAGTGTGTGGCAGTATTATATTCAGGGGTACAGTGTGTGGCAGTATTATATTCAGGGGCACAGTGTGCGGCAGTATTATATTCAGGGGTACAGTGTGCGGCAGTATTATATTCAGGGGTACAGTGTGTGGCAGTATTATATTCAGGGGCACAGTGTGCGGCAGTATTATATTCAGGGGTACAGTGTGCGACAGTATTATATTCATGGGTACAGTGTGCGGCAGTATTATATTCTGGGGCACAGTGTGTGGCAGTATTATATTCAGGGGTACAGTGTGTGGTAGTATTATATTCTGGGGCACAGTGTGCGGCAGTATTATATTCAGGGGTACAGTGAGTGGCAGTATTATATTCAGGGGTACAGTGTGTGGTAGTAATATTCAGGGGCACAGTGTGCGGCAGTATTATATTCAGGGGTACAGTGTGTGGTAGTATTATATTCAGAGGGCGCAGTGGGTGGTAGTATTATATTCAGAGGGTACAGTATGTGGTAGTATTATATTCAGGGGGACAGTGTGTGGCAGTATTATATTCAGGGGTACAGTGTGCGGCAGTATTATATTCAGGGGTACAGTGTGCAGCAGTATTCTATTCAGGGGCACAGTGTGTGGCAGTATTATATTCAGGAGCACAGTGTGCGGCAGTATTATATTCAGGGGTACAGTGTGTGGCAGTATTATATTCAGGGGTACAGTGTGTGGCAGTATTATATTCAGGGGTACAGTGTGTGGTAGTATTATAGTCAGGGGCACCGTGTGCGGCAGTATTATATTCAGGGGCACAGTGCGTGGCAGTATTATATTGAGGGGGACATTGTGTGGCAGTATTATATTGAGGGGTACAGTGTGTGGTAGTATTATATTCAGGGGTACAGTGCGTGGCAGTATTATATTGAGGGGGACAGTGTGTGGCAGTATTATATTGAGGGGGACAGTGTGTGGCAGTATTATATTGAGGAGCACAGTGTGTGGCAGTATTTGGGGGGTTAGATCAGTCAGGAATATACTCTTATATGGGGAACCTCCTCTTGTGATGAGCTGATCACCAGGGGTCAGGCTGCTGGTCAATTTACATGTTGCCCCACATTAAATGCCCCCTAGTATTACAGATGTCATTCTGTCCTGCCCCTTGTCGGACCCTCTATGATGTCCATAAGCCCTAAGGGGCCATCCACTCACTGGAGCCCCCAATATAAGCCGGGCTGGTGCAAGGATTTTTGACTACACAGGCAAAGAAGCATTTTGGTGCCCCCGCCTGACCCCATCGCAATCACCTGCCTCTCCCCTACCCACTCTGGCTATACAGCTATAAAGTGTAACCACCAGGCCACAACCCCCACAGCCTAATCCATTCTGGTTTCCTAAATGTCAACCCGAAGTAAAAGCGTCCAATTCTCCTGACAGTGAGTGTTTGAGGATTCAGTTTTTTCCGCCCCTACAGGCTCGGTGCCCTAAGGCAGCTGCCTTAGCTGCCTTATGGTAGCACCGGCCCTGTATAAAAGGAGTGTGAAGCTGCATGTATAAGCCTATGCTGTCTACACATGACCTCAATCCGATATGTATACCGTACCTGTCCGACACCGCTATCTGCTCCAACATGGCTGAACCGGTGTTGGTTTTCCAGTTTCCAGAAATTGATGTTCTCCTGAAATATAACACAAGGATCAGTCAGAACCTTCTTACTCCACCCAGACAGCCGGCACCTATAGGGAAGTATATGTAATAGTAGTGGCCGCTCTTAACTCATTTCTGCCTCCCTGTACACCAGTGTTTCCCAACCAGGGTGCCTCCAGCTGTTGCAAAACTACAACTCCCAGCATGCCCGGAGAGCCAACGGCTGTCCGGGCATGCTGGGAGTTGTAGTTTTGCTACAGCTGGAAGCACCCTGTATATTACAGCTGTCCGGGCATGCTGGGAGTTGTAGTTTTGCAACAGCTGGAAGCACCCTGTATATTACAGCTGTCCAGGCATGCTGGGAGTTGTAGTTTTGCAACAGCTGGAAGCACCCTGTATATTACAGCTGTCCAGGCATGCTGGGAGTAGTAGTTTTGCAACAGCTGGAGGCACCCTGTATATTGTATAAGTATGAATAAGGTGCTGATCACAAGAATGGGACTTATAAGGAACTGCTATGGGGTCTAATCACGCCCCGTTTAATCAATGTAATCACATTTTACCGTTTTCTCTATTTGCTGGGAGTTGTAGTTTTGCAACAGCTGGAGGCACCCCGGTTGGGAAACACTGCTGTACACCCACATAGATGGGATTACCTTCCATGTTCATATATCAGTTGCAGTACCGCTCTTCACCACCGCCTATGTCACAAACATTCTATAGGCAACAATGCAACAGCGCCCCCAGTTTGGAATCACGCCTGCTGCTAACCATTACACTGCTGAACAGTGAGGCAGGTGGGATCTGATGGGTCCGTGGTCCATCTTGCGAGCTGTGAATCACCTCATATATACTGGAAGACGTCATTGTGAAATATGTACCTTGCATTATTTTTACACTTGCTGGCACGCCGCCACCTAGTGGCCATTACTGGCATGACACAGGGTTCTGACCCGACTTTTTCTCCATAAAAATAGACTTTAAACTTAATAACCTTCCATTATTCATGCCCTCGTCTTATAAAGGGTTGTTCCCCCCCACCCTGGCCGTCTGCCACGCTCTGTTGTAATTGATGACTCAGGCTGAGTAGTTGGGATGGAGCCTGAAAAACCTGACTGCCCCTTATTGCAGCGTTCTTGTCTGGATTCATATCTGTTCAATAATCCAGAAAATGCTTGGCCAGAGCCAGATTACCGGAACCGGACACAACACTGGGGGGGAGACACCAGGCCTATCAGGGGGCCCGTCCCCGATCTTCATGTCACCTGTTGTGATCTGGATCGATGCCCACCATGGACGCGGCTCGTCGCCTTCCCTCCAGGCCTATACAAATGACTTGTCCTACTGACAGATCCCCCATATTGGCCCCCAGGAGCCCCTGGAGTTTGGCCGTAACCTGGTCATTGTGCGGTGAGTCAGCTCCGTCGATTACATCCTCCCTACCCGGGGCTCCTACTTATGGAAAAGCGCAGGAGGCTGGCGTCACATCTCATCAGGGGAAATCTAATATGGGGAAAGAGCGCTGCCTACTAATTACGGGCTGAACGGTCCCAGCGTTAACCCCTTCGTTGCGGCACTATTTTGGGTGGTTCACGTGAATAGAGGCAGCTGCAGATCCTTGGCTTGGAGTGCTGCTGTGAAGGGAAAAATAAAGCAGCACCCTGGCTTCTATATTCTCCAGGGGGAACCCCCCCCCCCCCGACCAGCTTTAGTATTAATCCATTATCTTTTCTGTCTTTCACTATATTTTCAAGTACAAAGAAATAGAAGTTCTTATTTTTTTCCCACCATTGCCGGTATCGCAGGAGATGGATCCTTAGATCACATTTTAGTTATTAATGTCAATGATTATTTCTTCCTCCCCTCAGTCTGACCACAGTGCTCTCTGCTGACACCTCTGTCCATTTTAGGAACTGTCCAGAGCAGTATAGGTTTGCTATAGGGATTAGCTCCTACTCTGGACAGTTCCTGACATGGACAGAGGTGTCAGCAGAGAGCACTGGGGTCAGGCAGAGAGTAAATTCAAAAAGAAAAGAACTTCCTGTGGATCATATGATAAGTACTGGAAGGATTAAGATTTTTTTTTTTTTATAGAAGTCATTTACAAATCTGTTTAACTTTCTGGCAGCAGTTGATTTAAAAAAAATGTTTTCGAGTGGAGTACCCCTTTAAAGATCCCCAAGCATCTTTAATAACTGTGACCCAAATGTGTGATCAGCTGATAACTATTCCTCCTGACCCCCTCCCCCTATAAACATGTATGCTCAGTTCAGATGAGTGCACATGTGTTCTCAAAGTGTAGAGGCAAATATGCTGCTACAAGACCCCTCTGTCCTCCTAGAGACCTCCCTGTCCTCTCCAGACCCCTCTGTCCTCCTAGAGACCTCCCTGTCCTCTCCAGACCCCTCTGTCCCCTCCAGACTCCTCTGTCCTCCTCCAGACCCCTCTTTCCTCTCCAGACTCCTCTGTCCCCTCCAGACCCCTCTGTCCTCCACCAGATCCCTCTGTCCTCCTCCAGACCCCTCTGTCCCCTCCAGATTCCTCTGTCCCCTCAAGACCCCTCTATCTCCTCAAGACCCCTCTTTCCTCTCCAGACCCCTCTTTCCTCCTCCAGACCCCTCTGTCCCCTCTTTCCTCCTGCAGACCCCTCTTTCCTCCTCCAGAACCCTGTGTCCTCCACCAGATTCCTCTGTCCTCCTCCAGACCCCTCTTTCCTCTCCCAGACCCCTCTTTCCTCTCCCAGACCCCTCTTTCCTCTTCCAGACCCCTCTTTTCTCTTCCAGACCCCTCTTTTCTCTTCCAGACCCCTCTGTCCTCCGCCAGATCCCTCTGTCCTCCGCCAGATCCCTCAGTCCTCCACCAGATCCCTCTGTCCTCCATCAGACTCCTCTGTCCCCTCCAGACCCCTCTTTCCTCCTCCAGACCCCTTATTCTTCCTCCAGACCCCTCTTTCCTCCTCCAGACCCCTCTGTCCCCTCCAGATTCCTCTGTGCCCTCAAGACCACTCTATCTCCTCAAGACCCCTCTTTCCTCTCCAGACTCCTCTGCCCTCTCCAGACCCCTCTATCCTCTTCCAGATCCCTGTGTCCTCTGCAGACCCCTCTGTCCCCTCCAGACCCCTCTGTCCTCTTCCAGATCCCTGTGTCCTCTGCAGACCCCTCTGTCCCCTCTAGACCCCTCTGTCCCCTTCTGCATACAACATGTCTGACCTTAATTTTGCCCAATGTCATATGTTGGGAGACCCCCATACACATAAGATAGTCATCTGGTTTTGGACAATTTGGTATGGGTACCCTACAGAGGCTGCATCAGGTGAGAACATATGTGAGGATTCCCTCTCGAAGGGTACCACATAGGTAGTAGAGCATTAACCCAAATATCATACAAAAGCAACAAGTCCTCCTGTCACAAGTGGTCAGAGGTGGAAGTGTTCAGCGTCACCAGTAGGGGTCGCTATTTTAATCTTTGTAATGGGTCCCCTCACCTGAAATGGTTGATATCTATCTCTTTAAGAATAATTCCACCCACTGTAACTTCCGCTGTGTGAACAGATCTTTTGTCTTGGCGCTAACACAAGATGAGCAGACGGCAGCCTCCCACTCCCTCATACTGCGCCGGAGACAATAGGAGTCGGCCCGGGTGGGAATGATGGAGGCTGCCCATACTATCTAGTCTAGAACAAGACATTGTGTCCAATTCTTGCATTTCTGTCCCTCATGAGCTGCAGACTATTTCACGTTCTGACCTGGTCCTTGTGTTGTGATCGATCAGTCCTGATGTGCGGTCCTACTGGAGACTAAATCATAGGTAGTAGAACTGATGGCTCCAGGAGTCCAAAAGGTGAAGATCTTTAGATGCGGTCAGAAACCTGGTCCGTGGATCTGCCCCTCTATATACTGGAGCCACCTCACACAGATTAGTGCAGTGTTTCCCACCTGGTGTGCCTACAGCTGTTGCAAAACTACAACTCCAAACACTGGTATATAGTAGAAACTGAGTGTTGCGATTGGCCAGAGAAGTAAGGGAGGAAGTACACGTGTGTGTACTTCTGAGAAAAAAAATCCAAAAATTTCACCAATCTCCCTGTCTCCCAAGTATAACTTAGGGCAGTGTTTCCCAACCAGGGTTTTTCCAGCTGTTGCAAAACTACAACTCCCAGCATCCTGGGAGTTGTAGTTTTGCAACAGCTGGAGGCACACTTGTTGGGATACACTGGATTAGTGTCTCATCGTGTCTGCTCTGTTCTTGTCCATGACGTGTGAACACTTGTTCTATACCAGGTTTTTGTCTGTGATTGGTCCTATGGTACATGTGTTCTAGATCATAATTCCTCTCATCACTTCTTCTCTTCACCTGCTCTAGGACTCAGGTTCTTGTTCCAGATCTCAAGTTGTCCCGTTGCTTCTGCTCTGTACTTGTTCTAGGCCTCACGTTCTTGTATATGACTAACCAACGGTATAATTGTTCCAGATCGCGACTAACCAACTGTATAATTGTTCCAGATCGCGACTAACCAACGGTATAATTGTTCCAGATCGCGACTAACCAATGGTATAATTATTCCAGATCGCGACTAACCAACGGTATAATTGTTCCAGATCGCGACTAACCAATGGTATAATTATTCCAGATCGCGACTAACCAACGGTATAATTGTTCCAGATCGCGACTAACCAACGGTATAATTGTTCCAGATCGCGACTAACCAACGGTATAATTGTTCCAGATCGCGACTAACCAACGGTATAATTATTCCAGATCGCGACTAACCAACGGTATAATTATTCCAGATCGCGACTAACCAACGGTATAATTGTTCCAGATGTCTCCACTCCTGTACTAGGCTCTTCTAAGACTTGAGTTCTTGTTCATCTTGACTCACTACTGCATACTTGTTCCAGTTCTTAAAGTGTCTCATCCCATTGACTTTATGCCTCTTCTTGGACTCAAGTTCGTGTCCATGATTTATCCTACTGTACAAATGTTCTAGACCAGCAGCCTTTTTACTTCTTTCAAGTTTCTATCCTGTATACTGTTCCAGGCCAAGTTGCAGCCAATCGTTGAGTTCAAGTCCATAACTATTTATACTGTCTGTCTGTTCTAGAGCAAGCCCAACCTATGGCTCTCATGCTATTGCAAAACTACCCCCCCCCCCCCCCGCCATAAGTTGGGAATCAGTGTTCTAGACTTTACGTTAACTATTTACTTTTTATTTTTGCCTTTTCTAGGCTTCAAGTTCATGTCCATGACTATACCTCCGGTATATACAGTCATGGCCGTAAATGTTGGCACCCCTGAAATTTTTCAAGAAAATGAAGTATTTCTCACAGGAAAGGATTGCAGTGACACATGTTTTGCTATACACATGTTTATTCCCTTTGTGTGTATTGGAACTAAACCAAAAAGGGAGGAAAAAAAAGCAAATTGGACATAATGTCACCAAACTCCAAAAATGATATGGACAAAATTATTGGTATCCTTTCAAAATTGTGGAAAAATAAGATTGTTTCAAGCATGTGATGTTCCTTTATACTCACCTGGGGAAAGTAACAGGTGTGGGCAATATAAAAATCACACCTGAAAGCAGATAAAAAGGAGAGAAGTTCACTTAGTGTGTTCAACAGAAAGAGGAGAAGAGAACTGTCTGAGGACTTGAGAACCAAAATTGGGGAAAAATATCAACAATCTCACGGTTGCAAGTCCATCTCCAGAGATCTAGATTTGCCTTTGTCCACAGTGCGCAACATTATCAGGAAGATTGCAACCCATGGCACTGTAGCTAATCTCCCTGGGCGTGGACAGAAGAGAAAAATTGATGAAAGGTGTCAACACAGGATAGTACAGATGGTGGATAAGCAGCCCCAAACAAGTTCCAAAGATACTCAAGCTGTCCTGCAGGCTCAGGGAGAATCAGTGTCCGCGCAAACTATCCATCGACATTTAAATTAAATTAAACGATATGGAGGAGACCCAGGAGGACCCCACTGCTGACACAGAGACATAAAAAAGCAAGACTACATTTTGCCAAAATGAA
Source organism: Hyla sarda (assembly GCF_029499605.1). Classification (NCBI taxonomy): domain Eukaryota; kingdom Metazoa; phylum Chordata; class Amphibia; order Anura; family Hylidae; genus Hyla; species Hyla sarda. The sequence continues at coordinate 10,560,445 of NC_079197.1, read as the reverse complement.
CTTGAGTAACCAAAATCCTTCTGGGAAAACATCTTGAGACCAAGATAGAGCTTTTTGGTAAAGTCCATTATTCTACTGTTTACCGAAAATGGGATGAGGCCTACAAAGAAAAGAACACAGTACCTACAGTGACATATGGTGGAGGTCAGTGATGTTTTGGGTTGTTTTGCTGCCTCTGGCACTGGGTGCCTTGAATGTGTACAAGACATCATGAAATCTGAGGATTACCAACGGATTTTGGGTCGCACTGTACAGCCCAGTGTCAGAAAGCTGGGTTTGCGTCCGAGATCTTGAGTCTTCCAGCAGGACAATGACCCCAAACATACGTCAAAAAGCCCCCAGAAATGGAGACAACAAAGCGCTGGAGAGTTCTGAAGTGTCAGCAATGAGTCCAGATCTAAATCCCATTGATCACCTGTGGAGAGATCTTATAATTACTGTTGGGAAAAGGCGCCTTCCAATAAGAGACCTGGAGCAGTTTGTAAAGGAAGAGTGGTCCAACATTCCGGCTGAGAGGTGTAAGAAGCTTATTGATGGTTATGGGAAGAGTAATCCAACATTCCGGCTGAGAGGTGTAAGAAGCTTATTGATGGTTATAGGAAGAATGGTCCAACATTCCGACTGGGAGGTGTAAGAAGCTTATTGATGGTTATAGGAAGCCACTGATTTCAGTTATTTTTTCCAAAGGGTGGCAAAAATTTTGTCCAGCCCATTTTTGGAGTTTGGTGACATGATGTCCAATTTGCTTTTTTTCCCTCCCTTTTTGGTTTAGTTCCAATACACACAAAGGGGGGGGGGGGGGATTCATCTATACAGAGTCATTTTAGGTGTATTTTTTTGCGCAAAATCGATATTTCCTGCGTTCTTTTTGTGCGTCTTTTTTGGTGGAACTTTTTCTAAAGATGTCACCCTTCAGGTGTACCGTAGAGCCGTTTTTCTGGTAGACATGAATTTATTAACTGCGTCTTTTTTTTTTTTTGGCGCAAATATACACCAGCTCCGAGCACACGTACAAGTCTGCCTTATATTTTTTTTCAAGAGCTGAGATTCTATTACTGCACATGATTCACTGAGACCCGTGCGCAAGTTCAGTACATTTTGCGCAGGTAAATGACAAGTACACGCAGCAGAAAGGGGTAAAAAAAAAGCTCTACCATACACTGATGTTGGTGAATCCCCCCCCCCCAAGGGAATAAACATGTGTACAGTGGTCCTTCAAGTTACAATATTAATTGGTTCCGGAACGACCATTGTATGTTGAAACCATTGTATGTTGAGACCAGAACTCTATGGAAACCTGGTAATTGGTTCTAAAGCCCCAAAATGTCATCCAAAAATAGTAAAAAGTGAGGATTAAAGAAAAATAAGTAGATAATTAATACAGATAAAGCAAATCCTTATATATAAAAGTAATAAAGATCTGCTGGGAGCTGTAATCACTGTCTATGTCAGTGTTTCCCAAGCAGGGAGCCTCCAACTGTTGCAAAACTACAACTCCCAGCATGCCCGGACAGCCTTTGGCTGTCCGGGCATGCTGGGAGTTGTAGTTTTGCAACAGCTGGGGGCACCCTGCTTGGGAAACACGGGTCTATGTAGAGGACAGGAGCTTCTTCAGGGTCCTGTACAGTACACGCAATGTCCTAACATGGAGTCGCCCTCACCTGGTGTCCAGAAGAGCAGGTAACCCTGGCACAGGTAAAGAGTACAGAACATGTAATACCTCCCTGTACTCTAGGGGACGCTACCAGACACCAGTCAGTGCATACACTTCAGTAATACAGGTAAAGAGTACAGAACATGTAATACCTCCCTGAACTGTAGGGGGCGCTACCAGACGTCAGTCAGTGCATACGCTTCAGTAATACAGGGGTTTTACCAGTAAATGCCCATTCTAATTGGTCAGTTCTTCCGGCCATTGACAGGTTTCCCAGATCTGGACTGTCTGTAGCATTGTATGTTGAGTCTGGTTTCAAGTTACAATGGTCCAGAAAAGACCATTGTATGTTGAAACTATTGTATGTTGAGGCCATTGTAAGTTGAGGGATCACTGTATAGCAAAACACGTGTTACTGCAATCCTTTTCTTTGAGAAAAATACTGTTTTCTAGAAAGATTTCAGGGGGGCCAACATTTACGGCCATGACTGAATGCTTGACTGGTCAGGCCCTGTTTCTATACAAGACTGAACATCATATATTTCTACAGTTCTTGCAGGACCAAGGTTCTAAATCTTGGCTGGTTCTTCCATACACTGGTCTGGATCCATGTATCTAGATACTGCTCACTAATTCTTCTAGGAATTTTCACGCACTTTTCTGTTTTTTCTTCGTCTGCGTCAGGCGACACCAAGGGTCTATTCACACGGCACAATTTCCGCTTGTGGAATTCGCCTTAAATTAAAGCCCATAGACTTCTATGGGATTCCGCACTCTACAAGCGGAAATTCCGCCGTGTGAATAGACTCTAAGGCATCGATCCAGGAGACGGCCCCCGGGACGGGTTGTTCTAGCCCCCCCACCCTTCCGGTCTGTTCTCAGGTACGCTTGGATAATTGTGACCAGACGGTTTTGTGTTCACGTGAATGTGGGAATTTTTAGAATGTGAGGGGAGATTTGGCTTTCTGGGAATTTTCCTTTTTATCTCTTTCTTCTCAGACATCTGATGGTGATAAAATCCCTCATGGACGCGGCAGCTTTTCCTTCTAAGGATGTTCTAAAGAGCGTTTTATGGGCAGCAGAAAAACCCCGTGGTGACCACTAAGAGCGTCCTGGGCCCACGTAATGAGACATGTCACTTTCCCACAGACTGCGGGATCTGTGTGTCCTCATAGATGGGCTGATCAGGATCTAGGTGTTGTGAAGACTCATGCCGGGTCATGTCAGCGACAGCGAGAGAGCAGGGAGAGGCCAATATTACGTGGCACCCAACCAGAAAAACCTGCGCGGCAGACAGGGAGGGAGAGCGCCCCATAACAGAGAGACCGACACCGGGATATTTATAGCTTTAGGTAAACTGTGAAATCTATTTCCAGCCTGAAAGAAGGAAATAGTCATAAACAGCGACAAATAATAAACAGCGCAAACCATGTGGAGGAGCTCCGGATATAAGACTCCTGCAGGAGACCACAGCAAAGGAAACCTGGACTGGACCTATAGAGGACGGGATAATGGCCGACAGTATTCTCCAGACAGGACCGGACAGGACGTGATAGAGCAGAAGTGATCATCCTGTACCCCAAGTGTTATCATCCTGTACCCCAAGTGTTATCATCCTGTACCCCAAGTGTTATCATCCTGTACCCCAAGTGTTACCATCCTGTACCCCAAGTGTCATCATCCTGTACCCCAAGTGTTATCATCCTGTACCCCAAGTGTTATCATCCTGTACCCCAAGTGTCATCATCCTGTACCCCGAGTGTCATCATCCTGTACCCCGAGTGTCATCATCCTGTACCCCAAGTGTCATCATCCTGTACCCCAAGTGTCATCATCCTGTACCCCAAGTGTCATCATCCTGTACCCCAAGTGTCATCATCCTGTACCCCAAGTGTCATCATCCTGTACCCCAAGTGTTATCATCCTGTACCCCAAGTGTTATCATCCTGTACCCCAAGTGTTATCATCCTGTACCCCAAGTGTTATCATCCTGTACCCCAAGTGTTATCATCCTGTACCCCAAGTGTCATTATCCTGTACCCCAAGTGTTATCATCCTGTACCCCAAGTGTTATCATCCTGTACCCCCAAGTGTTATCATCCTGTACCCCAAGTGTTATCATCCTGTACCCCAATTGTTATTATCCTGTACTCCAAGTGTTATCATCCTGTACCCCAAGTGTCATCATCCTGTACCCCAAGTGTCATCATCCTGTACCCCAAGTGTTATCATCCTGTACCCCAGGTGTCAGTGTTCTAGAATGTGACCAGTTGTATGAATTATTATCTAATACTGGGATGAGGAGACTTTCTAATAGAACTAGTCCAGCATTAGGACATATGCTTTAGGACGAGTATATAAGCAGTAGATATCATACACCGGCTGGATGTTGTTACCATCACTGCCATCTTACTTAGCTTTAAGGGGCCTTTCATACATCAAGTGCAGTGTGCGGGGGGCGCAGTGAAATCATAGTTTATGAAGCTGCTCTTGGCCTTGGGTGATGCATTTGTTACGCCGAGCGCTCCGGGTCCCCGCTCCTCCCCGGAGCGCTCGCTACACTCTCGCTACTGCAGCGCTCCGGTCAGATCCACTGACCCGGTGCGCTGCGATACCGCCTCCAGCCGGGATGCGATTCGCGATGCGGGTGGCGCCCGCTCGCGATGCGCACCCCGGCTCCCGTACCTGACTCGCTCTCCGTCGGTCCTGTCCCGGCGCGCGCGGCCCCGCTCCCTAGGGCGCGCGCGCGCCGGGTCTCTGCGATTTAAAGGGCCACTGCGCCGCTGATTGGCGCAAGTGGTTCTAATCAGTGTGTTCACCTGTGCACTCCCTATGTATACCTCACTTCCCCTGCACTCCCTCGCCGGATCTTGTTGCCATTGTGCCAGTGAAAGCGTTTCCTTGTGTGTTCCTAGCCTGTGTTCCAGACCTCCTGCCGTTGCCCCTGACTACGATCCTTGCTGCCTGCCCCGACCTTCTGCTACGTCCGACCTTGCTTCTGCCTACTCCCTTGTACCGCGCCTATCTTCAGCAGTCAGAGAGGTTGAGCCGTTGCTAGTGGATACGACCTGGTCACTACCGCCGCAGCAAGACCATCCCGCTTTGCGGCGGGCTCTGGTGAAAACCAGTAGTGACTTAGAACCGGTCCACTAGCACGGTCCACGCCAATCCCTCTCTGGCACAGAGGATCCACCTCCTGCCAGCCGGCATCGTGACAGCATTTTCCTCTATCTGTGTACAGTGAGACACATCTCTATCTGTGTACAGTGAGACACATCACTATCTGTGTACAGTGAGACACATCACTATCTGTGTACAGTGAGACACATCACTATCTGTGTACAGTGAGACACATCACTACCTGTGTACAGTGAGACATCACTATCTGTGTACAGTGAGACATATCACTACCTGTGTACAGTGAGACACATCACTATCTGTGTACAATGAGACACATCGCTACCTGTGTACAGTGAGACACATCACTATCTGTGTACAGTGAGACACATCACTATCTGTGTACAATGAGACACATCGCTACCTGTGTACAGTGAGACACATCACTATCTGTGTACAGTGAGACATATCACTACCTGTGTACAGTGAGACACATCACTATCTGTGTACAGTGAGACACATCGCTACCTGTGTACAGTAAAATACATCGCTAACTGTGTACAGTGAGACACATCACTATCTGTGTACAGTGAGACATATCACTATCTGTGTACAATGAGACACATCGCTACCTGTGTACAGTGAGACATATCACTATCTGTGTACAGTGAGACACATCACTACCTGTGTACAGTGAGACACATCACTACCTGTGTACAGTGAGACACATCACTACCTGTGTACAGTGAGACACATCACTACCTGTGTACAGTGGGACACATCACTACCTGTGTACAGTGGGACACATCACTATCTGTGTACAGTGAGACACATCACTACCTGTGTACAGTGAGACACATCACTATCTGTGTACAGTGAGACACATCACTATCTGTGTACAGTGAGACACATCACTACCTGTATACAGTGAGACACATCACTACCTGTGTACAGTGAGACACATCACTATCTGTGTACAGTGAGACACATCACTATCTGTGTACAGTGAGACACATCACTACCTGTGTACAGTGAGACATATCACTATCTGTGTACAGTGAGAAATATCACTACCTGTGTACAGTGAGACATATCACTACCTGTGTACAGTGAGACACATCACTATCTGTGTACAGTGAGACACATCACTATCTGTGTACAGTGAGACACATCACTATCTGTGTACAGTGAGACACATCACTATCTGTGTACAGTGAGACATCACTATCTGTGTACAGTGAGACATATCACTACCTGTGTACAGTGAGACATATCACTATCTGTGTACAGTGAGACACATCACTATCTGTGTACAGTGAGACACATCACTACCTGTGTACAGTGAGACACATCACTACCTGTGTACAGTGAAACACATCACTACCTGTGTACAGTGAGACACATCACTACCTGTGTACAGTGAGACACATCACTACCTGTGTACAGTGAAACATATCACTATCTGTGTACAGTGAGACATATCACTATCTGTGTACAGTGAGACACATCACTACCTGTGTACAGTGAAACATATCACTATCTGTGTACAGTGAGACATATCACTACCTGTGTACAGTGAGACACATCGCTATCTGTGTACAGTGAGACACATCGCTATCTGTGTACAATGAGACACATCGCTATCTGTGTACAGTGAGACACATCGCTATCTGTGTACAGTGAGACACATCGCTATCTGTGTAGAGTGAGACACATCGCTATCTGTGTACAATGAGACACATCACTATCTGTGTACAGTGAGACACATCACTACCTGTGTACAGTGAAACACATCACTACCTGTGTACAGTGAGACACATCACTACCTGTGTACAGTGAGACACATCACTACCTGTGTACAGTGAAACATATCACTATCTGTGTACAGTGAGACATATCACTATCTGTGTACAGTGAGACACATCGCTATCTGTGTACAGTGAGACACATTGCTATGTGTACAGTGAGACACATCACTACCTGTGTACAGTGAGACATATCCCTACCTGTGTACAGTGAGACACATCGCTACCTGTGTACAGTGAGACACATCGCTACCTGTGTACAGTGAGACACATCACTATCTATGTACAGTGAGACACATCACTATCTGTGTACAGTGAGACACATCACTACCTGTGTACAGTGAAACATATCACTATCTGTGTACAGTGAGACACATCACTACCTGTGTACAGTGAGACACATCACTACCTGTGTACAGTGAAACATATCACTATCTGTGTACAGTGAGACACATCACTACCTGTGTACAGTGAGACACATCACTATCTGTGTACAGTGAGACACATCACTATCTGTGTACAGTGAGACACATCACTATCTGTGTACAGCGAGACACATCACTACCTGTGTACAGTGAGACACATCACTATCTGTGTACAGTGAGACACATCACTATCTGTGTACAGCGAGACACATCACTACCTGTGTACAGTGAGACACATCACTACCTGTGTACAGTGAGACACATCTCTATCTGTGTACAGTGAGACACATCACTATCTGTGTACAGTGAGACACATCACTACCTGTGTACAGTGAGACACATCACTACCTGTGTACAGTGAGACACATCTCTATCTGTGTACAGTGAGACACATCACTATCTGTGTACAGTGAGACACATCGCTACCTGTGTACAGTGAGACACATCACTATCTGTGTACAGTGAGACACATCACTATCTGTGTACAGTGAGACACATCACTACCTGTGTACAGTGAAACATATCACTATCTGTGTACAGTGAGACACATCACTACCTGTGTACAGTGAGACACATCACTACCTGTGTACAGTGAGACACATCACTACCTGTGTACAGTGAGACACATCACTATCTGTGTACAGTGAGACACATCACTACCTGTGTACAGTGAGACACATCACTACCTGTGTACAGTGAGACATATCACTATCTGTGTACAGTGAGACATATCACTATCTGTGTACAGTGAGACATATCACTGAAGGCTGGTGGGGCGGGTGACAGACGCGGGGTCCGTTCCTCCAGTGACTACTCATCCCGAGCAAGTAAATCCCATTCACTGCAGCTGTTTCATGCTGCCTGTGGTTTGGGCAGCACTGACAGGTGACGGGTCCCCACGAAGAGCTGAGGGGTCCCTGTTATAGTTATGTGCTTTCTGTATGTTTGGTACTTACATGTAGGCTTTGTAATTGTTTCCAATTTTTTGGATGCGGACATCATACTTGGCATCAATAAATGGTTCAGACGTGGCATAGGTTTTTGTTAGGGCGACCACACTGGCGATGTCCTGGAAGTCATACTGGTTGTCCACCTTCACCTGGAATAGTCATGAGAGTGCGGGTCATTCAATCAGTGATAGATAAATATAACACATTTTTCTTTGTGCAAATCTAAAAAGGTCAAAAATGTGATTCTAGTTTAGTGCTCCGAACGGCTGTCTGGGCATGCTGGGAGTTATAGTTTTGCAACAGCTGGAGGCACCCTGGTTGGAAAAAACTGCCTTAAGCTATTCTTGGGAGACAGGGAAATTGGTGGAAATTTGGGATTTTTTTTCTCAGGAGCACACACACAGGTACTTCCTCCCTTACATCTGTAGCCAATCACAACACTCAGTTCATACTATATGCAGTGTTTCCCATCCAAGGTGGCTGTAGTTTTGCAACAGCTGGAGGCACCCTGGTTAGAAAACACTGCCTTAAGCTATTCTTGGGAGACAGGGAAATTGGTGGAAATTTGGGATTTTTTTTCTCAGGAGCACACACACAGGCACTTCCTCCCTTACATCGATAGCCATTCACAACACTCAGTTCATACTATATGCAGTGTTTCCCATCCAAGGTGCCTGTAGTTTTGCAACAGCTGGAGGCACCCTGGTTAGAAAACACTGCCTTAAGCTATTCTTGAGAGACAGGGAAATTGGTGGAATTATTATTTTTTTTTCTCAGGAGCACACACACAGGTACTTCCTCCCTTACATCGATAGCCAATCACAACACTCAGTTTCTACTATATGCCAGTTTTTCTCAACCGGGATGCCTCCAGCTGTTACAAAACTACAACTCCCAGCATGCCCAAAGGCTGTCCGAGCATGTTGGGAGTAGTAGTTTTGCAACAGCTGGAGGCACCTTGGTAGGGAAACACTGGGATAATGACTGTAATGTATGAATTTGACTCTGACTATCATAAAGGATTACGTTTTATCTCAATCAGAAGGCCAGAACCCTATAAAGGCAGCTGACAGTAAGGGTGTAGAGGTCCAGGCCCGGATGTAGCAATATATCAGGGCGTTGATGGATAAAGTAGCTTCCTTACCCATCCAAAAGTGAACCAATGCAAAACATAGGTGCTGATTAATGGCATTGCCCAATCAGGGGAACTCCCAGCTACTTATTATTGAACAACCCGACATCGATAAAGCCATTTCACCCTGATGTATATACTTAAAGGTCAATAGGACACCTTACATGATTGGGGAATAGGAGACCTCAATGGTTTCTTCATAGGAAATGGAAGAGAGGTAAATGAAGGCCAAATGTATGCGGAGGAAGAAGGCGACCGGCGGGTGACACCTCGGGCACAGGAAGGATGTCACAAGTCATAGTGTGTAATGTGCAGCCGTCCAGCGACCTGAGCATTCCTATAGACTGCCCCGGGGTCGACCTGTAAACTTCACTCACCTTTCCCATACCGGAATGACAGTGACCCATCTTTATCACCACGGGAAACTTAGAGGCGGTCAGCTGCAAGAGAACAGACAAGTGATGTAATCCAATGTAGTGACATCATCCGCATCTAATCGCTGAGTCTTATGGAAATCTCTTTATGGACCGTGTAGTTGAACACGTTCTATTGCTCCCTGTTATCAGCCATTTTAAAATTTTACAATAGGAAAAGCGCTCAGGTTCCCAGCTCCAATAAAATAACACGTCTTGGGGTTCTGTAGTTAACCCTTTGTCAGTTTTACACAGACTAATACACTACACATGTGAATAAAGTAATGGACATATACGTATATCTATCTACAGTGATCCCTCAACTTACAATGGCGTCAACATACAATAGTTTCAACATACAATGGTCTTTTCTGGACCATCGTAAGTTGAAACCAGACACAACATACAATGTACAGACAGTCCAGATCTGTGAAACGTGTCAATGGCCGGAAGAACCGACCAATCAGAATGGACATTCACTGGTAAAACACCTGTATTACTGAAGTGTATGCACTGACTGGTGTCTGGTAGCGCCCCCTACAGTACAGGGAGGTATTACATGTTCTGTACACTTTACCTGTATTACTGAAGTGTATGCACTGACTGGTGTCTGGTAGCGCCCCCTACAGTACAGGGAGGTATTACATGTTCTGTACACTTTACCTGTCCCAGGGTTAGCTGCTCCTTTGGACATCAGGTGAAGGCGACTCCATTACTTTTTTGGACACTGTGTACTGTACAGGACCCTGAAGAAGCTCCTGTCCTCTACATAGACCAGTGTTTCCCAAGCAGGGTGGCCCCCAGCTGTTGCAAAACTACAACTCCCAGCATGCCCGGTCAGCCTTTGGCTGTCCGGACATGCTGGGAGTTGTAGTTTTGCAACAGCTGGAGGCTCCCTGCATGGGAAACACTGACTTAGACAGTGATTTACAGCTCCCAGCAGCTCTTTATTACTTTTATATGGAAGGATTTGCTTTATCTATATTAGTTATCTACTTATTTATGTTTAATCCTCACTTTTTCCTATTTTTGGATGACATTTTGGTGCCTTTGGACCAATTACCAGGTTTCCATAGAGTTCTGGTCTCAACATACAATGGTTTCAACTTACAATGGTCATCCCGGAACCAATTAATATTGTAACTTGAGGGACCACTGTATATGTGTGTGTATATATGTAGGTATTAAAAAGTAAATATATATATACACAAAAATATATATATTTTTTTTTACAGTACATATATATATATATATATATATATATATATATCTATACATGTGTGTATATATATATATATATTTTTTTTTACATATATATATATATATATATTTTTAAATACATAGATCTACACACACACACACATATATATATATATATTCTTTTTACAGTATATATATGTGTGTGTATATATACATACAGTATATATTTTTTTACACACACACACACACATATATATTATTTTTACAGTATATATATGTGTGTGTATATATATATACATACAGTATATATTTTTTACACACACACACATATATATATATATATATACGGTACCATCCAGACAGAATATTTTTCAAGTCCATTATGCTAGAAACTCAAACTGAGGGAGACTGAAAACCATACGGGTATGTGCACACTATGGATTATCCGTCTGGAAAATTCCAGGCAGACATTCCATGAGCAGCAGGTGCTGCCGAAATGAATTGGTAATCACTCCGGCCAAACCGAAGGGAGAAGGTCAGCCGAGGCGGCGGGCCGGGGAGTGAACAGGCTGCCGCACACGTCGCATTGCTTGTGATTGTAGCGGGTCTCAGGGCTAAACTTTTGACATATCTGGACAACATGTCAAAAGTTTATTCAAATGACGCTCAAGGGGAGCAATCTTACAAGAATAGAAATGTTAGCCCTGGAGAACCTGTCAGAAAATGCTAATATCATTATCTATAGGCACCCCCCCCCCCCCCCCGCCCTCGGGCCGTCCCATCATCGCAGGCATTAAACCACTAACTAGCCACTTATCCGATACTGATGCTCTTCTCCAGACACATTTTTCTTTATACTTCATACAAAAAATTCCATCTTTTTCTTCTTCCATCATGGCTTATAAAAATACCACTAGGGGTAGATAATCCTGTCCGGCTGCAGCATCACCTATGTCCCGGCTGAAGCACAGACTGGGAAAAGTCCAGGAAGTGAGGGCGGGACTATTACTCCTCTGTGCTCACTCCTGTCCTATCTATCAGACCGCAGCATGAAAACAGATAGGAGGGGGTTACAGAGCAGCCTGCAGTGATTGGATGAAGAGACCCAGTACAGCACAGCAGACTCAGGGAGGAGGTTAATCAATGGTGAGTGAGAGCAGGCCCAGTGCTTGCCTCGGACACGCCCCTTCCTGAGCAGTGAGTATCAGAATGAGTGAGCAGCAGAAAAGAGGAATTTGTGAGCCAAATACAGAAGCTGGACACATAAAAAAGACATGTAAATAATCTGCAAGACATAGTGAGGAACATATAGAAGCGTTATTTTTTTCCGTGTTTAATTAATCTGCCTCATAACTTATAGTTAGAAAACCATTTTCTAGTTTCTAAACTGTGAAAAGGGTGAGTAGCAGTTGTATAGGTTCCCCTTGTACTACCCAAACATTGCTGACCTGTCGAAGCCCGGACTCCACAAAACCTATGAAGGTGCCATATTTTATACGTCCAGTAAGTCCTGCTGAAAGAGGCCACTGCCATTAGAGGGTCCCACTGCCATTAGAGGTTCCCACTGCCATTAGAGGGTCCCACTGCCATTAGAGGATCCCACTGCCATTAGAGGATCCCACTGCCATTAGAGGGTCCCACTGCCATTAGAGGATCCCACTGCCATTAGAGGGTCCCACTGCCATTAGAGGTTCCCACTGCCATTAGAGGGTCCCACTGCCATTAGAGGATCCCACTGCCATTAGAGGATCCCACTGCCATTAGAGGGTCCCACTGCCATTAGAGGATCCCACTGCCATTAGAGGGTCCCACTGCCATTAGAGGTTCCCACTGCCATTAGAGGGTCCCACTGCCATTAGAGGATCCCACTGCCATTAGAGGATCCCACTGCCATTAGAGGATCCCACTGCCATTAGAGGGTCCCGCTGCCATTAGAGGGTCCCACTGCCATTAGAGGATCCCACTGCCATTAGAGGATCCCACTGCCATTAGAGGGTCCCACTGCCATTAGAGGATCCCACTGCCATTAGAGGATCCCACTGCCATTAGAGGGTCCCGCTGCCATTAGAGGGTCCCACTGCCATTAGAGGATCCCACTGCCATTAGAGGTTCCCACTGCCATTAGAGGGTCCCACTGCCATTAGAGGATCCCACTGCCATTAGAGGATCCCACTGCCATTAGAGGGTCCCGCTGCCATTAGAGGGTCCCACTGCCATTAGAGGATCCCACTGCCATTAGAGGGTCCCACTGCCATTAGAGGGTCCCACTGCCATTAGAGGGTCCCACTGCCATGACTTGGTCTTTACAATGTTTAGGTCGGTGGAACATTTAGCAGTATCCTCCACATAATGCCAGAAAATTGCCCATCACACTGCCCCTGCCGGCTTGTCATCATCCCGGTGCCATATTTTCCCCCAGGTAAATGATGCACAGGCTCCCGTCCGTCCACATTATCGAAAACGTGATGAAAAAGACCTGCCACCTTCTTCCACGCTGTGTGCGCGGGCTGTGGGGATCGGCCACGCGCCCTCGTGACGTCACGTTACCTCAATGCAAGTCAATGGCAGGGGGCGTGGTGGCTGCCACGCCCCCTCCCATAGACTTGCATTGAGGTAAAGTGACGACACGAGGGTGCACAGCGTTCGGAACTAAATGTTCCGAACGCTGGCCAGTGGAGTACCCCTTTAATGTTATGGCTGATCGGTGTATATGCAAAACTAATATAGGGATTTATACCAACCCCAACATGGGCCAAGATGCCAACATATGTACAAAGAGCGGCCATATATAACTATGAATGACGTCTCTGTGTAGATTTTTCTTCGCTCAGCCTACGTGCGGGACCCTCAATCTGTCCAGGGTGAGGGGTGGGGAGTTTTCTTTTAGAATTCTGTGGTTACGCCAGAGGACAAAAGAACGAGATCACCCGGACTTTATGTTTTCTTTTCCACCCAGAACAATCAACAATGTGACGTCCGGCTCTCGTCTTCGCCTCTCACTTCTCTTAATCTGCACGGAGAGGGTGAAGGAGTTTAATGTAAACTGGCACCACATAACGCAAGTGTGGAAATACAGGAAGGCAGGGGTGAGAGTGAGTGGTCCTGGCAGTGCCCTCTCCCCCCATGCGCCTCTCTGGCTCCTGCGGTCTTACACTCTCTTTTTCTGTGGTCAGCTGAAGGGCAGTAACACTATGTGCCTCACACCCAGGATGCTTAACCCCCACACAGTTAACTAGGAACCTGACATTCCACCGCAACTTTCTACAAAAATCACGTAACAACAACCCACCCACCCAACAAGTACAGAGAACTAAAACTTCAGGACTGAGACTACATTTAAAGGGGCATGAACCTTACATCTTATCAGTTATAATACTAACACCAGCTCAACTATGGATAAGTTAGAACTCAATACATTTCAATGGTCTCTTTATGACATATCTAAGGTGCCCATACACACCATTGGGTGTCGGGTCGCGTAGCCTCCTGACTCCTACAGCAGCAAATGGGGAATTGGATTTTATGTGCCTCATCCTGAAAAATAAGTCACCCCAAAGTAGTCTGGAGAAGACAGGGATCTGGAGGAGAACTGAGGAGTCTAAGGGGGGTTTGAAGAGGGCGAGAGTAGTCTGAGTGGGACAAACTGGTCTGAAGGGAACAGTGGAGTCTAAAGGGGGCACATGGAAGTCTGAAGGGGGACAGAGAGATCAGGAGGAGGGGGACAACGAAGTCTGATGGGGACAGGGGTGTCTAAAGGAGTACAGAGGGGTCTGAAGGGGACAGAAAAGTCTGATGGGGACAGGGGTGTCTGGAAGGAGGACAGAGAGATCTGGATGGGAACATAGGAGTCTGGAGAAGGACAGAGGCGGTCTGGGGGGAAGATAGAAGTCTGGAGGGGACATGGGTGTCTGGAGGAGTACAAAGAGGTCTTCACAAGACAGAGAGGTCGAAAGGAGACTGAGGAGTCTAAAGGAAGAAAGATAAGTCTGATGGGGACAGACAGGAGGAGTCTGGGAGGGATAAAGGGTTTGGAAGAGTACAGAGATCTGGAGGGGACAGAGGAGTCTGGAGGGGACAGAGAGGTCTGGATGGGATAGATGAGTCTAGAGAAGAACAGAGGTGTCTGATGGGAACAGGAGTCTAGAGGAGCACAGAGGGGTATGAAGGAAGAGAACAGATGGGTCTGGAGGAGGAGGATAGAGTAATCTGGAGGGAACAGAAGGGTCTAGAGAACAGAGACATCTCGAGAGGAAATTAGAGTCTGGAGGGAACAGAGGAGTTTGGTATTGGCTAATTCCCCTCCACGTCACCTTGCATGTATATTGGGGTGTTAGGAGGGATAGCTGTCGACCAAACAAGTGTTATGTAAAATGTATGGACAGTTATTTGTCCAGTCCATAGACTTGGTTGTCTTCTTGATAGGTCAGAACAAGTCATCCTTCACTGCACGTGTAGAGTAATGAAGACATTGCATGTCAAGCCTATGACGAAGCTCGGAGTATACATTTCACAGCCCATCTTTCTGAGCTAACACCTATAGATTTCACTGGTGACGTAGTTTCCATGGCTTCCTCACTGGCCTACCACTTCACCCTAACTTTCACCGACATTCCTCAGCCCTGACATAATCCTTGGGATAATGGATCTCCTCCGCCGTTCTCTGATGTTCTTCTCAAGAGCTGCCGGGGATCAGCCACTTCAATGATGCAAAGTCAACAATGACGTGTGTACTCAATGTCAGGCTGCTGCCGGAAAGCTTCCAGCTTTACGTTATGTAAACAATATCCTCTCCCCAGAAGTGTTTGGAGATCTCGCTGCCGCCTATAGTCACCTCACTTTTGTTTAGATCGGATTACAAATGCCTGAGGGGCTGTGGTCAGAAATGACATGGTAGCAATAAGATTTGGGATTTAAAACCCACAAGTAGCCGCTTCCTGCCCGGCTATTATAATCATTTCATTACCTGGTATTTTATTTTTAGCAGACGTGGTCTCGGGGGGGTCGTGGATCACAGCCCTGTGGTTTACAGGACTGGGCAGGGGCTGCTAAAAAAACAGCGAATGGGAAGAAGGAAAGGAAACGAGCCTGGGAAGGTTTCTATGGAAAAAGTGAATCTTCTTCTAGTCGTTCTGTTGTGGTGTAATGGCTTATAGTACATTCCATCCCAAGTCCAGGATTGACCATCAAGTATTCGTTCTTCAGCTGTCACGTAACAGATTCTATCCAACACCCGTCATAGATATTCGTTCTTCAGTTGTCACGTAACAGATTCTATCCAACACCCGTCATAGATATTCGTTCTTCAGTTTTCACGTAACAGATTCTATCCAACACCCGTCATAGATATTCCACTTTTGGAAACGTTTGGTGTCATTATATCCGCCGTTACAGGCCCCACAATGGTTGACACTTAGCATTTCTGGGGTAACCTATAGCTAGGACAGTGTTCGCCAAGCTGTGTCTTTCCAGCTGCTCCAGAACCACAACTCCCATCATGCCATGATAGCCAAAAGGCTGGGGAACAGTGGTCTGCCATCACTTTATGACTGGTGGGGACTCCAACCAATCCTGAGAACTAAGGGACAAAAACGCTGATTCAGCGCTCCCCCTCTCCGTTTTTCCCAAATAAAGGCTATAAAGAGGCCACAGAGCCGAATCAGCACTAGATTGTCCTATTAGACCAGTGGTCTAATAGCACATTTTTACAATAAGTGGGGGTCCCAGGGTTGGTCCCCACTAATCACAAAGTGGTGGCATAACCTAGCAATATGCCATCATTTATGAGATGGGAGTACCCCTTAAAGAGGTACTCCGCTGCACACATCTTATCCCCTATCCAAAGGATAGGCGATAAGATGTTAGATTGCTCGCCGCTGGGGACCCCTGCGATCTCCGGCACGGCACCCCTGTCATTCGGTGCACGAAGCGTACCCCGCTCCATGCCCGATGACTGGCGATGCATGCCGCCACGTCCCCAACATTCAAGTCTATGTACAAGCCGTCACGTCACCTCCCATAGACATGAATGGAGGGGGCATGTCGTGACGTCACAAACGTGGAAGCTGCAAGCTTCCGTGTTCCGGACATCACAGCTGCCAGCCCAGAGATTGCGGGGGGTCTAACATCTTATCCCCTTTGGATATTGGATAAGATGTATAAAGGTGGAATACTCCTTTAAGGATAGGGTTACAGGGAGCGCATCCGCAGTGTATTTAACGCTGCTGATTTGCCGACGTCACAAGAGTGAACTCGCTGCTGCGGCCGGGTAGCTGTGTGTCCGCTCGTAGCGGCGGATAATCCGCCGCTACGAGCGGACACACAGAGCTACCCGGCCGCAACAGGGAACTCGCTCTTGTGACTGCCATCGGCACATCCGCAGCATGAAATCCGCTGCGGATGCGCTCCGTGGGACACTACATGTTGCTTTAAAAAACTTATCCTAGAGCCATGTCAAAGGTTTTGATCAGTTGGGGTCTCCGTGTCCTAGAAAGAGCGCAGAAGAGACAATCCCATAGACTTACATTGTAAATTTGTCTCGGTCACGTGGCACAGAGCCCGGGGAGAACGCGCTCTTGTCCCGGCTCGTTCTAGTGAACACTCAGGCCCCGAGTGATCAAAACTCATGACATGTTTTTACAATACATAAACATTTAGGCTGTCAGGGTGACCAAACTGGTTGTCACCCAGCTTTCCAAGAAGCAGATAAAATTAAGAAGCAACTCAAGGACTTGGTATCTACTGTTTTTGACATCAAGTCTGCAGTTTCTTAGTTAACCCCCTGTGGTATCTATCTTGGCAGCCATATTGGCAGTCACCCAGCTTTCCCAGCTGGAGACATAACATAAGAGATGGCTGAATACAGGGACTTATGTTTAATGCACCTCTGGGCAGCGTCCCTAGCACAAACCCAGAGCGAAGAAGCATCAGGCAGTAAATGTTGTGGTCTACTCAGGAAAACACGTGACTGCCTTGAAGTCCAGACAGAGAGTGTCTGTGAGAGCGTTGGGTGTGTTCCAGTGCCGAGGCGTTTATCAGCAGAGTGCGGCCCCGCTACACACAATATACAGGAGACAGATAGTGAGGGGGAAACCCCAGGAAATGACGGGTGGCTCTTCTTTACTGGTAAGAATGCGGCCGACGTCACCGCGCCACGCACATCTCGTATACCTTCCACTTTCTCTTTATTTACGTATGACCTCAGCCTGCCAAAAAAATCCACATTGCTGTAAACTGGTTTTTACTGGTATTAGGCATCCTGAGCCGGCTACATATGTGGGGACCATATGGATGTTACGACATAGGGCACCGATGTTCTTAGAAGCCAACAGATGTAGTTCTGCAGCGCCGCTCAGATCGCACCCTGAACAGAGCGAATATTGGTAATCAGCTGGATAGGGGATAAGGATAGGGGGTAAGTTTTAGTTCGCTGGGGGTCCGAGCGCTGGCCCCCCTCCCCGTGATCTCCTGTTTGGAGCCCTGGTTCTCTAGCACAGGAGCGCGTCATGACCCCCGCCGAAAGCAGGAGCCACCATGCCCCCTCCATTTCCATTCGGCAATCTTCGGCTCTCCCATAGAGCTTTATGTAGGGGCGTGGTGGCCCAGTGCTTGGACCCCCCTCCTGCAATCTAAAACTTATCCCCTAAAACTTATCCTTCAAGTGCAGCTTCTCCCTTCATGTATCCTCCTATAATTTTGCCAATTGCTAGCTCATCCCTGAGCCTGGGTGGCTGAACGCCAGGAGATATCCAAAACCATGTTGGAGCCCCATGTCGTGACGTTGACCCCCGGGGGTCAAGTCCTGGAGAAAAAAAAGTGTGGGAACTCACCCAAGATTTCCACTCAAGGGCTGTTCCTGCTGTGGAAAAAGTGCAGGAACTCAGTTCCCATGCGTTGCTGCCGGACTTGAGCCCTGGTTGACCCCCTCCTTAGGTCAGCTTTTTCTCCCAGTACCTTCTCACTACGTCGTCATTGAAGGTTATTGCTCTATGGTGGCTTTCCTTTTATTCTGCGTTGGTCCCTGTTGGCCGGGTTTCTGGTTCAGTACACAGGTCTCTGGACTCCCTACGTTCACAAACCACGACTGTAGGAACACTAATCCTGTGTACCCCAACAGGTATGATGGTCAGCCGTAGGTTGGAGAGAACAGCTGACCACCTGCTGACCACTCCAACGAGAGTCTCCAACCTGCCATGGCCTACTGTAATACGGGCCAGGCTTTTCATGGTTATGGCTTCATCTCTGCCGAGCCACGCTTACACAGAGCCACGCATACACAGAGCCACGCTTACAACAGAGCCACGCTTACAACAGAGCCACGCTTACAAGGAGCCACGCTTACACAAAGCCACGCTTACAACAGAGCCACGCTTACACAGAGCCACGCTTACACAGGGCCACGCTTACAAGGAGCCACGCTTACACAGAGCCACGCTTACAAGGAGCCACGCTTACACAGAGCCACGCTTACAAGGAGCCACGCTTACACAGAGCCATGCTTACAAGGAGCCACGCTTACACAGAGCCACGCTTATAAGGAGCCACACTTACACAGAGCCACGCTTACAAGGAGCCACGCTTACACAGAGCCACGCTTACAAGGAGCCACGCTTGCACAGAGCCACGCTTACACAGAGCCACGCTTACAAGGAGCCACGCTTACAAGGAGCCACGCTTACACAGAGCCACGCTTACAAATTTGCTGGCTGGAAATCGTTCGTCATCCTTCACCATTTGGAGGAGATCCTGGGGGCACGCGGTGACAGATGCCGTACATTAAGACCATAAGGCTTCACACAATAGGGGATTTGCGATTCTAATATTAAGTCTCATGGCTGCGGCTTGGAGTCTAAAATTAAATCCCGCAGCGAGGGGAAAGCGCGCGTCTGTATTAAGGAAACGTGATAATGTGGATGAGATCTTCACGGTCAGGATGTATATACAAGCTCCAAGAATGTGGGGAAGTAATATGAGGCTCTGAAGTATATATTATATCCACTAATAACTTGTGTATTATAGCACATTTCCTACTAACCACTCTCTACAACATGTAGGGTTACCCTAGGATAATGGTCGCGAACAGTGGCCCTCCAGATGTTGCAAAACTTCAACTCCCAGCATGCCCGGACAGCCGACGGCTGTCCGGGCATGCTGGGAGTTGAAGTTTTGCAACATCTGGAGGGCCACAGTTTGAGACCACTGGTCTGATAGGACAATCTAGGCCCGGCCTGACTCCCCAAAGGTCCCAGCCTTTGGCTGTCCGGGCATGCTGGGAGATGAAGTTTTGCAACATCTGGAGGGACACATTTTGAGACCACGGCTTTAGGACATCCCTTCTGTTGGGTCCTCGGGCTCCTTAGTATGGATTCCATGCTTGTCTCCATTTCTCGTCCTCCGTTCCTTATTGCTCTTCTATCCATACGTGTCTTCTCCGAATAAGCTTCTTCTACAACATCCAGAATAAGACAAAGCTTCAGTCCAGTCATTTCTCCTTTCAATGAGGAGTTAAAGGGGTACTCCCGTGGAAAACTTTTTTATTTTAGATCAACTGGTGCCAGAAAGTTAAACAGATTTGTAAATGACTTCTATTAAAAAAAAATGAATAAAACTTAATCCTTCCAGTACTTTTTAGGGGCTGTATACTACAGAGGAAATGCTTTTCTTTTTGGATTTCTCTTCTGTCACGACCACAGTGCTCTCTGCTGACCTCTGCTGTCCATTTCAGGAACTGTCCAGAGCAGCATATGTTTGCTATGGAGATTTTCTCCTGCTCTGGACAGTTCCTAAAATGGACAGCAGAGGTCAGCAGAGAGCACTGTGATCGTGACAATCCAAAAAGAAAAACATTTCCTCTGTAGTATACAGCCACTAATAAGTACTGGAAGGATTACATTTTTTTTTATAGAAGTAATTTACAAATCTGTTTAACTTTCTGGCACCAGTTGATAAAAAAAATTTAAAAAAATAAAAACATTTTCCACAGGAGTACCCCTTTAAAGGGGTATTCCGGGATTTAAAATTTTATTTTATTACTATGCTACAGGGGCTGTAAAGTTAGTGTAATTCATAATATAATGTCTGTCCCTGTGTTTCACGGTCTTCTCGCAATTCTTCTGTGATTTTAGCCCCGATGTTTATTTTTAACAGTTTTCCCAGATTTCAGTACGGCCCGAGACATTACATCACTAGTCAGGTGTTCAAAGGAGACTGTTTGCTTCAATGGGTGGAACTTTAAGAGCGCTGTAGTCATCAGATATTTGTTGGAGGATCCATCAGATTTCGACGTGATCTCCTGATGAGTCTATGACGACGGCTATTGGGGACACAGTGTATACCAAGTAGGGCGTCTGTTGCTTATCTCCCCACGTAGACTTGTCGAATATCTGCTTGCTAGGTTGCGTTGCCATCTCTAAAAATCCATGCCAGTCTAGAAGGTCATCAATACTTGTCCATCGATGAGTTCTGATCCCTATCTATACACATTTTTGGTTGTTTTTCACTGATGTTAGACCAGTGTTTCCCAACCAGGGTGCCTCCAGCTGTTGCACAACAACAACTCCCAGCATGCCCGGACAGCCGTTGGCTGTCCGGGCATGCTGGAAGTTGTAGTATTGCAACAGCTGGAGGCACCCTGGTTGGGAAACACTGCCTTAACCTAGGAAACAAGGAAATTGGTGGAATTTTAGATTTTTTTTCTCAGAAGTACACACACATGTACTTCCTCCCTTACATCCCTAGCCAATCACAACTTTCAGTTCCTACCAAGCTGTTTCCCAACCAAGCTGCCGGTAGTTTTGGAGGCAGCCTGGTTAACACCTGGGAAACACTTGTTAGACCGTCATATATTCCTTGACTATGAAGCTGCTGATGTCCTGATCTCTTATGTGACCGCCATCTTTAATGCAGTCGTTATCATTCCATACGTTCTCCATGAAGCCATCAATGTGCAGTGACATCGCCGAAAAGAAACCCCCAAAATTGTATTGAAAAAAAAAAAAAGGTTCATCCATGGGGGTGGTCTTCTGAAAAGAAAATGGGCACATTGTCTGATCGCGGGGGTCCCGTCACGTCCCCTCCCATAGGCTGGCATTGAGGGGGCGGAGTGTGTCATCACAAGGGGGCCGTACTCCGGTCCCTGTATCGTGAGTCATCGGAGCAAAGCTAATGACTGGGGGGCTGCAGGAGAGATCGCGGGGGTCCCCAGTGGTGGGACCCCAGCTATCAGACATCTTGTCCCCTATCCTTTGGATAGGGGATAAGATGTCTAGGGGCGGAGTACCCCTTTAACAAACAAAACCTGGTCTTCTCAAAAATAGTGGTCCTTTGGAGAGGTTCTGCTGTACATGTTTGGGTGTATTGTGCGTCACAGGCGTCATCCCCTAGAGAACCCCCCAGGATTCATGGCTGTCTGGGCCTGACCTTTGGCGAATGTCATTGTATAGAGAAGAACTACATGTGTTACCAATGAAAAATGTGTACGTGTGTGAATTACCCAGCATGCACTCCGCCAGTAAACATCCAAAGCAACATCCATATGGAATAAACCCTACGGCAGATTACCAGATCTGGTAACCATACCCACGGATTGCCCTGCTGAGGTCACTGTGGATGACCTGATCTGGTAACCATACCCATGGAGGGCCCTGCCGAGGTCACTGTGGATGACATGATCTGGTAACCATACCCATGGAGGGCCCTGCCGAGGTCACTGTGGATGACATGATCTGGTAACCATACCCACTGAGGGCCCTGCCGAGGTCACTGTGGATAACCAGATCTGGTAACCATAACCATGGAGGGCCCTGCCGAGGTAACTGTGGATGACCTGATCTGGTAACCATAACCATGGAGGGCCCTGCCGAGGTCACTGTGGATGACCTGATCTGGTAACCATACCCACGGAGGGCCCTGCCGAGGTCACTGTGGATGACCTGATCTGGTAACCATACCCACTGAGGGCCCTGCCGAAGTCACTGTGGATAACCAGATCTGGTAACCATAACCATGGAGGGCCCTGCCGAGGTCACTGTGGATGACCTGATCTGATAACCATACCCATGGAGGGCCCTGCCGAGGTCACTGTGGATGACCTGATCCGGTAACCATACCCGCAGAGGGCCCTGCCGAGGTCACTGTGGATGACCTGATCTGGTAACCATACCCATGGAGGGCCCTGCTGAGGTCACTGTGGATGACCTGATCTGGTAACCATACCCATGGAGGGCCCTGCCGAGGTCACTGTGGATGACCTGATCTGGTAACCATACCCACGGAGGGCCATGCTGAGGTAACTGTGGATGACCTGATCTGGTAAACACACCCACAGAGGGCCCTGCCGAGGTCACTGTGGATGACCTGATCTGGTAACCATACCCATGGAGGGCCCTGCTGAGGTCACTGTGGATGACCTGATCTGGTAACCATAACCATGGAGGGCCCTGCCGAGGTCACTGTGGATGACCTGATCTGGTAACCATACCCATGGAGGGCCCTGCTGAGGTCACTGTGGATGACCTGATCTGGTAACCATACCCACAGAGGGCCCTGCCGAGGTCACTGTGGATGACCTGATCTGGTAACCATAACCATGGAGGGCCCTGCCGAGGTCACTGTGGATGACCAGAACCATTTCCCAGCTCCCCGTATGATCTCTTCCTGTTTTGAAATCTCTGACTAATGGGGAAGGCGTCTGGTGCTGGGCTCTTGGCCAATCGTATCACGGGAGGGAGGGGGACGGGGACGCTTTAAATTCCAGACGGGGAATGGAGAGAGATGCAGCAGAGCTGAGCCTCCGACCCGTAGACAACTCTCAGATCAAGGTAAGCAGCAGCTCTCAGCGCTGGCGCTCTCCACCCGCATGGCTGCCCCCAACCACACAGACCCTCTAGTATTTTGGTCCTGATGTGTGACTTAACCCCTTACACACTTGACAGCCTATAATGTGCACTAATTAACCCTTTACCAGTGCGATTGGGGCAGCAAAAATACCTCTTAACCCCTCAGGTCCCCTAATTCTGAATAGTCGCTTTACCCTTCTGTCTGCTGGAACTCTGCCCATCTTATTAACCACAAATCTCTCTGCCTCCAAACTCTGCATCTTCCCTGGACATCAGCCCGTCCGGACTACTGCAACCATTATGTGACTGATCCCAGCACGACTACTGCAACCATTATCTGACTGAGCCCAGCATGACTACTGCAACCATTATGTGACTGATCCCAGCACGACTACTGCAACCATTATCTGACTGAGCCCAGCACGACTACTGCAACCATTATCTGACTGAGCCCAGCACGACTACTGCAACCATTATCTGACTGAGCCCAACACGACTACTGCAACCATTATGTGACTGAGCCCAGCACGACTACTGCAACCATTATCTGACTGAGCCCAGCACGACTACTGCAACCATTATCTGACTGAGCCCAGCATGACTACTGCAACCATTATCTGACTGAGCCCAGCACGACTACTGCAACCATTATGTGACTGAGTCCAGCATGACTACTGCAACTATTATCTGACTGAGCCCAGCACGACTACTGCAACCATTATCTGACTGAGCCCAGCATGACTACTGCAACCATTATCTGACTGAGCCCAGCACGACTACTGCAACCATTATCTGACTGAGCCCAACACGACTACTGCAACCATTATCTGACTGAGCCCAGCACGACTACTGCAACCATTATGTGACTGAGCCCAGCACGACTACTGCAACCATTATCTGACTGAGCCCAACACGACTACTGCAACCATTATCTGACTGAGCCCAGCACGACTACTGCAACCATTATGTGACTGAGCCCAGCACGACTACTGCAACCATTATCTGACTGAGCCCAGCACGACTACTGCAACCATTATGTGACTGAGCCCAGCACGACTACTACAACCATTATCTGACTGAGCACTGCACGACTACTGCAACCATTATCTGACTGAGCCCCGCACGACTACTGCAACCATTATGTGACTGATCCCAGCACGACTACTGCAACCATTATCTGACTGAGTCCTGCACGACTACTGCAACCATTATCTGACTGAGCCCAGCACGACTACTGCAACCATTATGTGACTGAGCCCAGCACGACTACTGCAACCATTATGTGACTGATCCCAGCACGACTACTGCAACCATTATCTGACTGAGCCCAGCACGACTACTGCAACCATTATCTGACTGAGCCCAGCACGACTACTGCAACCATTATGTGACTGAGCCCTGCACGACTACTGCAACCATTATCTGACTGAGCCCTGCACGACTACTGCAACCATTATCTGACTGAGCCCAGCATGACTACTGCAACCATTATCTGACTGAGCCCCGCACGACTACTGCAACCATTATCTGACTGAGTCCTGCATGACTACTGTGACCATTATCTGACTGAGCCCAGCACGACTACTGCAACCATTATGTGACTGATCCCTGCACGACTACTGCAACCATTATCTGACTGAGCCCAGCACGACTACTGCAACCATTATGTGACTGAGCCCAGCACGACTACTGCAACCATTATCTGACTGAGCCCAGCACGACTACTGCAACCATTATCTGACTGAGCCCTGCACGACTACTGCAACCATTATCTGACTGAGCCCCGCACGACTACTGCAACCATTATGTGACTGAGCCCAGCACGACTACTGCAACCATTATGTGACTGAGCCCCGCACGACTACTGCAACCATTTATAATTCGGCTCGGTCAGATAATAAATTGCCAAAACTTGTTCCCCGTCATCCACCAGAACGCGGCGCGGACTCTCCCGATCCCCCGTTGTGTGACATGTTCCCACCCAGCAATCCGCACAATAACAACCTTCAGTCTCTGACAAAACTTAACCCTTGTGTTCCCGGCACCCAAAATAATGTAAATTATAGTTCCACCATGTCAAGGCGTCGACTCATTTCCTGCCGAGACCGCACAGACTATTATTTAACTTCTCTCGCAAGATCCTCACCACATTTCATGTGCTTTCCTGCCTGAGCCTTCTTGTTTGTATGGAACCAATCTTGCCCCCACCGAACGCCGCCCCCTCCCCACCACCGAACGCCGGCCCCCCACCTTATGGCAGGGAAAGCACCATGTTGTGTTACATTGTGATGTCTTTATCTCCACAGACTGTGCACGATGTTCTCTCTTGTGGTGCTGATGCTTTTGGGATGTGTAAGCAGAGAGGCCTGGTCCTGTACATGTGGCCCCCGTCACCCCCAGACAGTCTACTGTGACTCCCCTATCGGTAAGACCATGACATGTTCTGCACAAAGAGCTTCTTGTAGGGAGAAATATTCTGCGTACCGGACAGGGGAAGAACAGTAACGCTCATTCATCTCCTGGAGAAGTTAGCAAGATAGTGACACCACATCACAGAGCCATGGTAAAGCCTGCAGAATGTGCCCAAATAGTGGGCGAGCCCCCCGGACCACCCATCACAGACTATACAGCAGTGTTTCCCAACCAGGGTGCCTCCAGTTGTTGTAAAACTACAACTCCCAGCATGCCCGGACAGCCGTTGGCTGTCCGGGCATGCTGGGAGTTATAGTTTAGCAACAGCTGGAGGCACCCTGGTTGGGAAACACTGCTATACAGCAAAACTGAACACACAGCACAAATACTCTGCAGTATTATATCCTGAGTCTTCATGTAAAATGTGTAGTCAATGGCTTATAGGGTCCTTCACATTATTGACTGCACCAGCAGAATAGTAAGTGCAGCTCTGGAGTATAATACAGGATATAACTCAGGATCAGTACAGGATAAGTAATGTAATGTATGTACACAGTGACCTCACCAGCAGAATAGTGAGTACAGCTCTGGAGTATAATACAGGATATAACTTAGGATCAGTACAGGATAAGTAATGTAATGTATGTACACAGTGACCTCACCAGCAGAATAGTGAGTGCAGCTCTGGAGTATAATATAGGATATAACTCAGGATCAGTACAGGATAAGTAATGTATGTACACAGTGACCTCACCAGCAGAATAGTGAGTACAGCTCTGGAGTATAATACAGGATATAACTCAGGGTCAGTACAGGATAAGTAATGTAATGTATGTACACAGTGACCTCACCAGCAGAATAGTGAGTACAGCTCTGGGGTATAATACAGGATATAACTCAGGATCAGTACAGGATAAGTAATGTAATGTATGTACACAGTGACCTCACCAGCAGAATAGTGAGTACAGCTCTGGAGTATAATACAGGATATAACTCAGGATCAGTACAGGATAAGTAATGTAATGTATGTACACAGTGACCTCACCAGCAGAATAGTGAGTACAGCTCTGGAGTATAATACAGGATATAACTCAGGATCAGTACAGGATAAGTAATGTAATGTATGTACACAGTGACCCCCACCAGTAGAATAGTGAGTGCATTACTAGGATAAGTATGTAATGTACTTACTAAGTGCCTAAGTACACTTTAGAGGTTATGCAGTCTATACAGATGTGACACCTGACTACTCCGATAGGCTCCAGGCGGCTGATCTGTGCCCTCACCCCCTCCGCCTCATGTACAGGGCACACACTCCGCTGACAGTACACACTATGGGTCATGATGAATGGTAGTTTTATGTATCTATTAGGTGATACCTGTAAGTGGGGGCAGAACAGACCCGTAGATAGCGGGGTCCAGATCAGCGCATCACATGGGATTCATACCCGTCTGTCTTTGACCCTCAGGCAGGTGAATGCTGGGCATCTGTGACCCTGGTGACATGCTGGGAGTAGTAGTTACATAACGCCTGGAGATTATTACTGTAATGTCTGATCCAGAGGTTATGTCTTGTATATCTGCAGTGTTCAAGGCAAAGTTTATCGGACAGAAAGACAGCGCGGAGCGAGAGCAATGGACGGAGTTTGAAGTGAAAGCCACCAAGGTAGGTCCCTCGTCTACCCATGTGTGCCCGGCTGGTCTGTGCCCGCTGCAGATCTCCCATTTCTCTGCACAGTTAACCAGTGAGGTGCCGCAGTATGTGCTACCCTTATATATATTTATTTATTTATTATATATTTGTTCTTTATCATCAGATTTTCAAGGCTCCTAAAGATCTTGATGACGTCCAGTTTGTGTACAGCTCGAAGATAGAGAGTATGTGCGGCTACCAACACCCCTCAACTAACAAGAGCGAAGAGTTCCTGGTGGTCGGTCAGTATATCAACACGCTGCCCCCTACTGTCCAGTGCTAATCTATTCCTATCAAAGCTATCATCCTTCTATAGCAGTGTTTCCCAATCAGGGTGACTCCATTTGTTGCAAAACTACAACTCCCAGCATGCCCAGACAGCCTTCGGCTGTCTGGGCATGCTGGGAGTTGTAGTTTTATAACAGTTGGAGAAAACCTGGTTGGGAAAAACTGTTCTATAGTGACCACCAATATCTATGGACCGGCCAAAGAAGACCCCAACACCTATCATCCCTCCATAGTGACCAACAATATCTATGGACTCTCTATAGAAGACCCCAACACCTATCATCCTCCTATAGTGACCAACAATATCTATGGACTCTCTATAGAAGACCCCAACACCTATCATCCTCCTATAGTAACCACCAATATCTATGGACTCTATAGAAGACCCCAACACCTATCATTCTCCTATAGTGACCAACAATATCTATGGACTCTCTATAGAAGACCCCAACACCTATCATCCTCCTATAGTAACCACCAATATCTATGGACTCTATAGAAGACCCCAACACCTATCATCCTCCTATAGTAACCACCAATATCTATGGACTCTCTATAGAAGACCCCAACACCTATCATCCTCCTATAGTGACCAACAATATCTATGGACTCTCTATAGAAGACCCCAACACTTATCATCCTCCTATAGTAACCACCAATATCTATGGACTCTATAGAAGACCCCAACACCTATCATCCTCATATAGTGACCACCAATATCTATGGACCCTCTATAGAAGACTCCAACACCTATCATCCCTCCATAGTGACCACCAATATCTATGAATTCTATAGAAGACCCCAACACCTATCATCCTCCTATAGTGACCACCAATATCTATGGACCCTCTATAGAAGACTCCAACACCTATCATCCCTCCATAGTGACCACCAATATCTATGAATTCTATAGAAGACCCCAACACCTATCATCCTCCTATAGTGACCACCAATATCTATGGACTCTCTATAGAAGACCCCAACACCTATCATCCTCATATAGTAACCACCAATATCTATGGACTCTCTATAGAAGACCCCAACACCTATCATCCCTCCATAGTGACCACCAATATCTATGGACTCTATAGAAGACCCCAACACCTATCATCCTCCTATAGTAACCACCAATATCTATGGACTCTATAGAAGACCCCAACACCTATCATCCTCATATAGTGACCACCAATATCTATGGACCCTCTATAGAAGACTCCAACACCTATCATCCCTCCATAGTGACCACCAATATCTATGAATTCTATAGAAGACCCCAACACCTATCATCCCTCCATAGCGACCACCAATATCTATGGACCCTCTATAGAAGACCCCAACACCTATCATCCTCCTATAGTGACCACCAATATCTATGGACTCTCTATAGAAGACCCCAACACCTATCATCCTCATATGGTGATCACCAATATCTATGGACTGTATAGAAGACCCCAACACCTATCATCCTCCTATAGTAACCACCAATATCTATGGACTCTATAGAAGACCCCAACACCTATCATCCCTCCATAGCGACCACCATTATCTATGGACTCTATAGAAGACCCCAACACCTATCATCCCTCCATGGTGACCAACAATATCTATGGACTCTCTATAGAAGACCCCAACACCTATCATCCTCCTATAATACCTGTCCGTCTTTATACCGTTCCTCCTGTCTCCTCACCTTTGACCTTTCTCTGGTTTCTCCCCACACAGGGACCTTGGTGGACAACAAGGTTTACATCAACACCTGTAGCTACGTGGTACCATGGGCCTCCCTGTCCTTGGGCCAGAAGAGGGGCTTCCTGCAGGTGTACGCCAAGCACTGTAACTGCCAGGTGAGACCCCCACCCAGTGCCTGAGTATAGAATCATACAATGCTGTGATCAGTGAAGAGCATGCTGGGACTTTTAGTGCATGCTAACACATGGACTGGGCGCCCCCTATAGGTGATATTTACCAGCTATTTACAGTCTCCAGTCTGAGCTGCGCAGTTTAAAGTCCTTAATCCCCTTGTAATCTCAGCAGAGGCTCAGATATCTGAGCTCCAGTACAAGCGTTCTTATTCCCTATCCATAGAGAATAAGTGTCTGATCCAGGGGGTCCGACTGCTGGGACCCCCGTGATCTTCTGCCCAGAACCCCGGCTCTCCTTATCCACGGAGATCCGCCCCCTCCATGTATCTCAATAAGAAAGTGGATGATGCACAAGCACTGTATCTCTGGCTCTTCCAAAGAGAACTATGAAGGGGGCGTGCCAGCCCCAATTTTGTGCCGAGGCGCCGGGCAGGAAATCGCGGGGGTCCTACTGCTTGGACCCCCCATGATCTCCTGCCCAGTGCCCTGGCACAAAATGGTGGCCAACATACCGCCTCTATTTAATCCGACACTTATCCCCTATCCTGTGCAAAGAGTATAAGAAGGATAGGGGATAAGATGATTGATTGTGGGGGTCCCGCTGCTGGGGACCTCTGCAATCTCCCTGCTGCACCCGGCGTTTGTTTAGCACGTCAGGTGCAGCGCTGGAGGCTCGTGACATCATGGCCATGCCCCCTCAGTGCAAGTCTGTGGGAAGGGGGTGACGGCCGTCACGCCCCCTCCCATAGACTTGCATTGAGGGGGCATGGCCGTGACCACACGAGCCTCCCTCCCGCATCGCCAGTTATCCGGCATGGAGTGAAGTTCGCTCCGTGCACCGGAAGTCTGGGGTGCTGCAGCCGAGATTGCAAGGGTCCCCAGCAGCGGCACCCCCGCAATCAGACATCCTATCCCCTAGCCTTTGTATAGGGGATAAGATGTCTAGGGGCAGAGTACCCCCTTAAGGCCCCTCATGCCTTATACTTACAGCTCGGCTTGTTCAGATTGGCTGCTGTGTAAATGCACAAGTCCCCCAGTATAGCAGTAGATCCCCCCACTATAGCAGTAGACCCCCCACTATAGCAGTAGATCCCCCACTATAGCAGTAGATCCCCCACTATGGCAGTAGATCCCCCACTATAGTAGTTGGGCCCCCCCCACTATAGCAGTAGATCCCCCACTATGGCAGTAGGTCCCCCCACTATGGCAGTAGATCCCCCCACTATGGCAGTAGATCCCCCCACTATAGCAGTAGATCCCCCTTTATAGCAGTAGATCCCCACACTATAGCAGTAGATCCCCCACTATAGCAGTAGAACCCCACACTATAGCAGCAGATCCCACACTATAGTAGTAGATCCCCCACTATAGCAGTAGATCTCACACTATAGCAGTAGATTCCCCACTATAGCAGTAGATTCCCCACTATAGCAGTAGATCCCCCCACTACAGCGGTAGAACCCCACACTATAGCAGCAGATCCCACACTATAGTAGTAGATCCCCCACTATAGCAGTAGAACCCACACTATAGCAGTAGATTCCCCACTATAGCAGTAGATCCTCAAACTATAGAAGTAGATCCCCACACTATAGCAGTAGATCCCCACACTATAGCAGTAGATCCCACACAATAGCAGTAGATCCCACACTATAGCAGTAGATCCCCACACTATAGCAGTAGATGCCGTAGATCCCCATGCTATATCAGTAGATCCCCACACTATAGCAGTAGATCCCACACTATAGCAGTAGATGCCGTAGATCCCCACGCTATAGCAGTAGATCCCCACACTATAGCAGGAAATGTAGATCCCCCACTTTAGCAGTAGATCCCCCACTATAGCAGTAGGTCCCCCCACTACAGCAGTAGATCCCCCACTACAGCAGTAGATCCCCCACTATAGCGGTAGATCCCCCACTATGGCAGTAGATCCCCACACTATAGCAGTAGATCCCCCTCTTACGCGTCCTGTCTTATTACAGATAAAGCAGTGCTTCGGGCCCTGTTCTCTGGATAACAGCCTCCAGTGTCTCTGGACCGACCCACTGATGAGAAAGAAGTCTCTGTACGCCAACTACCAGGCTGCCACCTACGCCTGCATGTACAATGGTGAAGACATGTGCAGCTGGAAAAGCCTGAAGTCCCGCGTGTACACCGCCACCACCACTGACAGCAACACAGCCCAGTAAGAAGGTCCGCGGGGTCACCGGCGCAACATTTACCACTCCTGACCCTTCACCAAGAAGTAGCACAAAGCATCTCTGCAGCTCCACACCAAGAGGGCAAACCCCAAGAAAGAGCAACTGCAGCGCCCCCTGCTGATAGTGAGCGTCACTCCTCAGCCAATGTTGTAAGCACTCAGTGCTAAGTCACAGGATCTCTACTGCTTTATACATGTATTGGACTTTATTTTAATAAATATTTTTTAGGATTTGTTTTGTACATAGATCTGGTATCATTCCATCATTTACCCCAAAACATGGCTGACACAGCCCCCCAGAGAGAGCGGGGACCATCTACCTGTACATATGAGGCAGTATTATAGTAGTTATATTCTTGTATATAGGAGACAGTATTATAGTAGTTATATTCTTGTATATAGGAGACAGTATTATAGTAATTATATTCTTGTATATAGGAGCAGTATTATAGTAGTTATATTCTTGTATATAGGAGGCAGTATTATAGTAGTTATATTCTTGTATATAGGAGGAGTATTATAGTAGTTATATTCTTGTATATATGGGCAGTATTATAGTAGTTATATTCTTGTATATAGGAGGCAGTATTATAGTAGTTATATTCTTGTATATAGGAGCAGTATTATAGTAGTTATATTCTTGTATATAGGAGGAGTATTATAGTAGTTATATTCTTGTATATATGGGCAGTATTATAGTAGTTATATTCTTGTATATAGGAGGCAGTATTATAGTAGTTATATTCTTGTATATAGGAGCAGTATTATAATAGTTATATTCTTCTATATAGGAGCAGTATTATAGTAGTTATATTCTTGTATATAGGAGGAGTATTATAGTAGTTATATTCTTGTATATAGGAGCAGTATTATAGTAGATATATTCTTGTATATAGGAGGCAGTATTATAGTAGTTATATTCTTGTATATAGGAGGCAGTATTATAGTAGTTATATTCTTGTATATAGGGGCAGTATTATAGTAGTTATATTCTTGTATATAGGAGCAGTATTATAATAGTTATATTCTTCTATATAGGAGCAGTATTATAGTAGTTATATTCTTGTATATAGGGGCAGTATTATAGTAGTTATATTCTTATATATAGGAGTAGTATTATAGTAGTTATATTCTTGTATATAGGAGACAGTATTATAGTAGTTATATTCTTGTACATAGGAGCAGTATTATAGTAGTTATATTCTTGTATATAGGAGCAGTATTATAGTAGTTATATTCTTGTATATAGGAGGCAGTATTATAGTAGTTATATTCTTGTATATAGGAGGCAGTATTATAGTAGTTATATCCTTGTATATAGGAGCAGTATTATAGTAGTTATATTCTTGTATATAGGAGCAGTATTATAGTAGTTATATTCTTGTATATAGGAGGCAGTATTATAGTAGTTATATTCTTGTATATAGGAGGCAGTATTATAGTAGTTATATCCTTGTATATAGGAGCAGTATTATAGTAGTTATATTCTTGTATATAGGAGCAGTATTATAGTAGTTATATTCTTGTATATAGGAGAAGTATTATAGTAGTTATAT
This sequence comes from Hyla sarda, assembly GCF_029499605.1. Lineage (NCBI taxonomy): Eukaryota > Metazoa > Chordata > Amphibia > Anura > Hylidae > Hyla > Hyla sarda. The sequence goes on along the minus strand of NC_079197.1, from coordinate 10,526,902 downwards.
TCTTGTATGTAGGGAGCAGTATTATAGTAGTTATATTCTTGTATATAGGAGCAGTATTATACTAGTTATATTCTTGTATATAGGAGCAGTATTATAGTAGTTATATTCTTGTACATAGGAGGCAGTATTATAGTAGTTATATTCTTATATATAGGGGGCAGTATTATAGTAGTTATATTCTTGTATATAGGAGCTGTATTATAGTAGTTATATTCTTGTATATAGGAGATAGTATTATAGTAGTTATATTCTTGTATATAGGAGCAGTATTATAGTAGTTATATTGTTGTATATAGTGGGCAGTATTATAGTAGTTATATTCTTATATATAGGGGGCAGTATTATAGTAGTTATATTCTTGTATATAGGAGCAGTATTATAGTAGTTATATTCTTGTAAATAGGAGCAGTATTATAGTAGTTATATTCATGTATATAGGAGTAGTATTATAGTAGTTATATTCTTGTATATAGGAGCAGTATTATAGTAGTTATATTCTTGTATATAGGAGCAGTATTATAGTAGTTATATTCTTGTATATAGGGGCAGTATTATAGTAGTTATATTCTTATATATAGGAGCAGTATTATAGTAGTTATATTCTTGTATATAGGAGCAGTATTATAGTAGTTATATTCTTGTATATAGGGGGCAGTATTATAGTAGTTATATTCTTATATATAGGAGCAGTATTATAGTAGTTATATTCTTGTATATAGGAGCAGTATTATAGTAGTTATATTCTTGTATATAGGAGGCAGTATTATAGTAGTTATATTCTTGTATATAGAAGGCAGTATTACAGTGGTTATTTTCTTGTACATAGGGGGCAGTATAGTTCACTATAGTGACCAGGCCTGGATAGGTCATGTAGATCTCAACGTGACACTGAAAGTAATTGCTGCTGACTGAATCTGGAGAAAGTAGATATGTGGCTAAGTACAGCGTTCTATAGATAGACATCTGTTTTACATCAGTGGTTTCATGAGAGATTTCAAAGCTTTTTCCATGACACGTAACCTCCTTCCGGACTGGGGGGGGGGGGGGGATAACATGTAGGGTACAGTAGGAGCTTTGCTGCTGCAGCCCGGAGGTCAATACAGGACGCAGGATCCCAAACAAGGTGTTATTCATGACATCAGGAAATGACTCCTTTAGGTGGGACTATGCGGACTGGACCTCTGTGGCTTCAGATGGACATTAATATTCTCTGACTCACCATCTCCTTGTGGTTGGGGTAGTACGTTTGCTCGATCAGAGGGAAGTCCTCGTGTCCTAGTTTCCTCTGCAGACGAACCAGCTGAGAAAACTGAAAGATAAAAGATGGAGGTGATGAAGGGGTCCTGGCCGAATGTTACAGAAGAAAATGTTTACTGAGGGAACCAAGAATCATCATATCATCCAATGAGAAAACTGCAGAGCTGCCCAAACATATGCGTCCTATAACACGGTTATATCAGGGCAGCACTGCTATATATGGCTGGTAGCACTGAGCTAAAGGGCCACTGGCAGCAGAAAATAGAATACTTTAAAATCATGCTGCAGTTTTCATACTGACCACCAGATGTCAGCAAAGCAGAATACACCAACGACCATCCTGCTTTACAGCCTGCTGTGAAACTAAACAATATACAGTTTTTTTCATATACAGTGATCCTTCAACATGCAATAGTTTCAACATACAATGGTCTTTTCTGGACCATTGAACCTGAAACCAGACTCAACATACAATGCTACAGACAGTCCAGATCTGCGAAACGTGTCAATACCCAGAAGAACTGACCAATCAGAATGGACATTTCATTGGTAAAACCCCTGTATTCTTGAAGTGTAGGCACTGACTGGTGTCTGGTAGCGCCCCCTACAGTACAAGGAGGCATTACATGTTCTGTACTCTTTACCTGTATTACTGAAGTGCATGTACTGACTGGTGTCTGATAGCGCCCCCTACAGTACAGGGAGGTATTGCATGTTCTGTACTACTCTTTACCTGTATTACTGAAGTACATGCACTGACTGGTGTCTGGTAGTGCCTCCTACAGTACAGGGAGGTATTACATGTTCTGTACTACTCTTTACCTGTATTACTGAAGTGTATACACTGACTGGTGTCTGGTAGCTCCTCCTACAGTACAGGGAGGTATTACATGTTCTGTACTCTTTACTTGTATTACTGGTGTCTGGTAGCACCCCCTACAGTACAGGGAGGTATTACATGTTCTGTACTCTTTACCTGTGCCAGGGTTAGCTGCTCCTTTGGACACCAGGTGAGGGCTGCTCCATTACTTTTTAGGACACTGTGTACTGTACAGGGCCCTGAAGAAGCTCCTGTCCTCTATATAGACAGTGATTACAGCTCCCAGCAGATCTTTATTACTTTTATATGTAAGGATTTGCTTTATCTATATTAGTTATCTACTTATTATTCATTAATCCTCACTTTTTCCTATTTTTGGATGACATTTTGGGGCTTCAGAACCAATTACCAGGTTTCCATAGAGATATGGTCTCAACATACAATGGTCTCAACATACAATGGTTGTCCTGGAACCGAATAATATTGTAATTTGAGGGATCACTGTACACTTCTCTGTATTAAAGCCTAGAATGATAGAAAGGTATTTGCTACAGACAGGTGACTGTAAATGTGAAGATATTAGTACTTACCACCCAGGGTTTATCACAGAAGTTATACACTGAGTGCAAAGAGTTGAGGCTCGGGACGCCAGCGTATTGCAGTCCGATCACCAGGCTACGGAAATCGCCGTTTCGTGCCATGCTGAACGCGTGCTGACGAATGAGGACAAAGTCCGGCTTCAGAGACCTACAAGATCCAGTAAGGCAGAACAAGGAGTTATAGAAGTCATTTATATCAGACGCAATTGACATCTCCAGATCCAATCCTAAGGAGCTACCAATATTTTACCATAATATCAAAAATTCCCAGTACTTACGAGTCCTGAGCTCCGCATATTGGTTGCCCCCAGGACTCGTATGTACTGGGAATTTTTCATATTATGGTGAAATATTGGTAGCAGAAGTTGTCACCCAGCTTTCCTAGAGACGAGACAAATCTCCTTAGTTATGTGTGATTAGGGGGAGTAAGGAGATTTCTGGCCATACAGGCAGGTCAGGTGACCCTGCGGCGCTCTGAGAATACAGACACTATTGTTATGTGCATTGATGTGTAATACCCAGATGTGACCCCCAGACTACAATCGCCGAGCTGTCAGGGGCTTCACATATGGAGTGATCGGGCCTGAGGGGTTTATTTACAGCGGTGACTGAATTGTGACAAAATCCTCTGCGTCGCAATGTTCTGGCATCAGTAACCCCCACTGCAGTGGAGGAATGCAGCACTTTGTAGCTGAGGGCGCAGGAGCAGGTGTCACAATATATATTGTCCTTGTGTATATAGGGATTTAAGGTGGAACCAAAAGCATAAAGAGAAAGGGAAAGATACATGATATCTCCTCATCTACAATCACTATGTCCATGATATCTCCTCATCTACAATCACTATGTCTATGATATCTCCTCATCTACAATCACTATGTCCATGATATCTCCTCATCTACAATCACTATATCCATGATATCTCATCATCTACAATCACTATGTCCATGATATCTCATCATCTACAATCACTATATCCATGATATCTCCTCATCTACAATCACTATGTCCATGATATCTCATCATCTACAATCACTATGTCTATGATATCTCATCTACAATCACTATGTCCATGATATCTCCTCATCTACAATCACTATGTCCATGATATCTCCTCATCTACAATCACTATGTCCATGATATCTCCTCATCTACAATCACTATGTCCATGATATCTCCTCATCTACAATCACTATGTCCATGATATCTCCTCATCTACAATCACTATGTCCATGATATCTCCTCATCTACAATCACTATGTCCATGATATCTCCTCATCTACAATCACTATGTCCATGATATCTCCTCATCTACAATCACTATGTCCATGATATCTCCTCATCTACAATCACTATGTCCATGATATCTCATCATCTACAATCACTATATCCATGATATCTTCTCATCTACAATCACTATGTCCATGATATCTCATCATCTACAATCACTATGTCCATGATATCTCCTCATCTACAATCACTATATCCATGATATCTCCTCATCTACAATCACTATGTCCATGATATCTCATCATCTACAATCACTATGTCTATGATATCTCATCTACAATCACTATGTCCATGATATCTCCTCATCTACAATCACTATGTCCATGATATCTCCTCATCTACAATCACTATGTCCATGATATCTCCTCATCTACAATCACTATGTCCATGATATCTCCTCATCTACAATCACTATGTCCATGATATCTCCTCATCTACAATCACTATGTCCATGATATCTCCTCATCTACAATCACTATGTCCATGATATCTCCTCATCTACAATCACTATGTCCATGATATCTCCTCATCTACAATCACTATGTCCATGATATCTCCTCATCTACAATCACTATGTCCATGATATCTCATCATCTACAATCACTATATCCATGATATCTTCTCATCTACAATCACTATGTCCATGATACCTTCTCATCTACAATCACTATGTCTATGATATCTCATCTACAATCACTATGTCCATGATATCTCATCTACAATCACTATGTCCATGATATCTCCTCATCTAAAATCACTATGTCCATGATATCTCCACATCTACAATCACTATGTCCATGATATAATCTCATATACAATCACTATATCCATGATATCTCCTCATCTACAATCACTATGTCTATGATATCTCCTCATCTACAATCACTATGTCCATGATATCTCCTCATCTACAATCACTATGTCCATGATACCTTCTCATCTGCAATCACTATGTCCATGATATCTCCTCATCTACAATCACTATGTCTATGATATCTCCTCATCTACAATCACTATATCCATGATATCTCCTCATCTACAATCACTATGTCCATGATACCTCCTCATCTAAAATCACTATGTCCATGATATCTCCTCATCTACAATCACTATGTCTATGATATCACCTCATCTACAATCACTATGTCCATGATACCTCCTCATCTAAAATCACTATGTCCATGATATCTCCTCATCTACAATTACTATGTCTATGATATCACCTCATCTACAATCACTATGTCCATGATACCTCCTCATCTAAAATCACTATGTCCATGATATCTCCTCATCTACAATCACTATGTCTATGATATCTCCTCATCTACAATCACTATGTCCATGATACCTCCTCATCTACAATCACTATGTCCATGATATCTCCTCATCTACAATCACTATGTCCATGATATCTCCTCATCTACAATCACTATGTCTATGATATCTCCTCATCTACAATCACTTTGTCCATGATATCTCATCATCTACAATCACTATGTCCATGATATCTCATCATCTACAATCACTATGTCCATGATATCTCCTCATCTACAATCACTATGTCCATGATTTCTCCTCATCTACAATCACTATGTCCATGATATCTCCTCATCTAAAATCACTATGTCCATGATATCTCCTCATCTACAATCACTATGTCCATGATACCTTCTCATCTACAATCACTATATCCATGATACCTCCTCATCTAAAATCACTATGTCCATGATATCTCCTCATCTACAATCACTATGTCTATGATATCACCTCATCTACAATCACTATGTCCATGATACCTCCTCATCTAAAATCACTATGTCCATGATATCTCCTCATCTACAATCACTATGTCTATGATATCTCCTCATCTACAATCACTATGTCCATGATACCTCCTCATCTACAATCACTATGTCCATGATATCTCCTCATCTACAATCACTATGTCCATGATATCTCCTCATCTACAATCACTATGTCTATGATATCTCCTCATCTACAATCACTTTGTCCATGATATCTCATCATCTACAATCACTATGTCCATGATATCTCCTCATCTACAATCACTATGTCCATGATATCTCCTCATCTACAATCACTATGTCCATGATTTCTCCTCATCTACAATCACTATGTCCATGATATCTCCTCATCTAAAATCACTATGTCCATGATATCTCCTCATCTACAATCACTATATCCATGTTTTCTCCTCATCTACAATCACTATGTCCATGATATCTCATCTACAATCACTATGTCCATGATATCTCCTCATCTACAATCACTATGTCCATGATATCTCCTCATCTACAATCACTATGTCCATGATATCTCCTCATCTACAATCACTATGTCCATGATACCTTCTCATCTACAATCACTATATCCATGATTTCTCCTCATCTACAATCACTATGTCCATGATACCTCCTCATCTACAATCACTATGTCTATGATATCTCATCTACAATCACTATGTCCATGATATCTCCTCATCTACAATCACTATATCAATGATATCTCCTCATCTACAATCACTATGTCCATGATATCTCCTCATCTACAATCACTATATCCATGATATCTCATCTACAATCACTATGTCCATGATATCTCATCATCTACAATCACTATGTCTATGATATCTCATCTACAATCACTATGTCCATGATATCTCCTCATCTACAATCACTATGTCCATGATATCTCCTCATCTACAATCACTATGTCCATGATATCTCCTCATCTACAATCACTATGTCCATGATATCTCCTCATCTACAATCACTATGTCCATGATATCTCCTCATCTACAATCACTATGTCCATGATATCTCCTCATCTACAATCACTATGTCCATGATATCTCCTCATCTACAATCACTATGTCCATGATATCTCCTCATCTACAATCACTATGTCCATGATATCTCCTCATCTACAATCACTATGTCCATGATATCTCATCATCTACAATCACTATATCCATGATATCTTCTCATCTACAATCACTATGTCCATGATACCTTCTCATCTACAATCACTATGTCTATGATATCTCATCTACAATCACTATGTCCATGATATCTCATCTACAATCACTATGTCCATGATATCTCCTCATCTAAAATCACTATGTCCATGATATCTCCACATCTACAATCACTATGTCCATGATATAATCTCATCTACAATCACTATATCCATGATATCTCCTCATCTACAATCACTATGTCTATGATATCTCCTCATCTACAATCACTATGTCCATGATATCTCCTCATCTACAATCACTATGTCCATGATACCTTCTCATCTGCAATCACTATGTCCATGATATCTCCTCATCTACAATCACTATGTCTATGATATCTCCTCATCTACAATCACTATATCCATGATATCTCCTCATCTACAATCACTATGTCCATGATACCTCCTCATCTAAAATCACTATGTCCATGATATCTCCTCATCTACAATCACTATGTCTATGATATCACCTCATCTACAATCACTATGTCCATGATACCTCCTCATCTAAAATCACTATGTCCATGATATCTCCTCATCTACAATTACTATGTCTATGATATCACCTCATCTACAATCACTATGTCCATGATACCTCCTCATCTAAAATCACTATGTCCATGATATCTCCTCATCTACAATCACTATGTCTATGATATCTCCTCATCTACAATCACTATGTCCATGATACCTCCTCATCTACAATCACTATGTCCATGATATCTCCTCATCTACAATCACTATGTCCATGATATCTCCTCATCTACAATCACTATGTCTATGATATCTCCTCATCTACAATCACTTTGTCCATGATATCTCATCATCTACAATCACTATGTCCATGATATCTCATCATCTACAATCACTATGTCCATGATATCTCCTCATCTACAATCACTATGTCCATGATTTCTCCTCATCTACAATCACTATGTCCATGATATCTCCTCATCTAAAATCACTATGTCCATGATATCTCCTCATCTACAATCACTATGTCCATGATACCTTCTCATCTACAATCACTATATCCATGATACCTCCTCATCTAAAATCACTATGTCCATGATATCTCCTCATCTACAATCACTATGTCTATGATATCACCTCATCTACAATCACTATGTCCATGATACCTCCTCATCTAAAATCACTATGTCCATGATATCTCCTCATCTACAATCACTATGTCTATGATATCTCCTCATCTACAATCACTATGTCCATGATACCTCCTCATCTACAATCACTATGTCCATGATATCTCCTCATCTACAATCACTATGTCCATGATATCTCCTCATCTACAATCACTATGTCTATGATATCTCCTCATCTACAATCACTTTGTCCATGATATCTCATCATCTACAATCACTATGTCCATGATATCTCCTCATCTACAATCACTATGTCCATGATATCTCCTCATCTACAATCACTATGTCCATGATTTCTCCTCATCTACAATCACTATGTCCATGATATCTCCTCATCTAAAATCACTATGTCCATGATATCTCCTCATCTACAATCACTATATCCATGTTTTCTCCTCATCTACAATCACTATGTCCATGATATCTCATCTACAATCACTATGTCCATGATATCTCCTCATCTACAATCACTATGTCCATGATATCTCCTCATCTACAATCACTATGTCCATGATATCTCCTCATCTACAATCACTATGTCCATGATACCTTCTCATCTACAATCACTATATCCATGATTTCTCCTCATCTACAATCACTATGTCCATGATACCTCCTCATCTACAATCACTATGTCTATGATATCTCATCTACAATCACTATGTCCATGATATCTCCTCATCTACAATCACTATATCAATGATATCTCCTCATCTACAATCACTATGTCCATGATATCTCCTCATCTACAATCACTATATCCATGATATCTCATCTACAATCACTATGTCCATGATATCTCCTCATCTACAATCACTATGTCCATGATATCTCCTCATCTACAATCACTATATCAATGATATCTCTTCATCTACAATCACTATGTCCATGATATCTCCTCATCTACAATCACTATATCCATGATATCTCCTCATCTACAATCACTATATCCATGATATCTCCTCATCTACAATCACTATATCCATGATATCTCCTCATCTACAATCACTATGTCCATGAAATCTCCTCACCTACAATCACTATGTCCATGATATCTCCTCATCTACAATCACTATGTCCATGATATCTCATCTACAATCACTATGTCCATGATATCTCCTCATCTACAATCACTATGTCCATGATATCTCCTCATCTACAATCACTATGTCCATGATATCTACTCATCTACAATCACTATGTCCATGATATCTCCTCATCTACAATCACTATGTCCATGATATCTCCTCATCTACAATCACTATGTCCATGATACCTTCTCATCTACAATCACTATGTCCATGATATCTTCTCATCTACAATCACTATGTCCATGATATCTCATCATCTACAATCACTATGTCCATGATATCTCCTCATCTACAATCACTATGTCCATGATACCTACTCATCTACAATCACTATGACCATGATATCTCCTCATCTACAATCACTATGTCCATGATATCTCATCTACAATCACTATGTCCATGATATCTCCTCATCTACAATCACTATGTCCATGATACCTCCTCATCTACAATCACTATGTCCATGATACCTTCTCATCTACAATCACTATGTCCATGATACCTTCTCATCTACAATCACTATGTCCATGACATCTCCTCATCTACAATCACTATGTCCATGATATCTCCTCATCTACAATCACTATGTCCATGATATCTCATCTACAATCACTATGTCCATGATTTCTCCTCATCTACAATCACTATGTCCATGATTTCTCCTCATCTACAATCACTATGTCCATGATATCTCTTCATCTACAATCACTATGTCCATGATATCTCGTCATCTACAATCACTATGTCCATGATATCTCGTCATCTACAATCACTATGTCCATGATATCTCCTCATCTACAATCACTATGTCCATGATATCTCCTCATCAACAATCACTATGTCCATGATTTCTCCTCATCTACAATCACTATGTCCATGATATCTCTTCATCTACAATCACTATGTCCATGATATCTCCTCATCTACAATCACTATGTCCATGATATCTCCTCATCTACAATCACTATGTCCATGATACCTCCTCATCTACAATCACTATGTCCATGATACCTTCTCATCTACAATCACTATGTCCATGATACCTTCTCATCTACAATCACTATGTCCATGACATCTCCTCATCTACAATCACTATGTCCATGATATCTCCTCATCTACAATCACTATGTCCATGATATCTCATCTACAATCACTATGTCCATGATTTCTCCTCATCTACAATCACTATGTCCATGATATCTCATCTACAATCACTATGTCCATGATATCTCCTCATCTACAATCACTATGTCCATGATACCTCCTCATCTACAATCACTATGTCCATGATACCTTCTCATCTACAATCACTATGTCCATGATACCTTCTCATCTACAATCACTATGTCCATGACATCTCCTCATCTACAATCACTATGTCCATGATATCTCCTCATCTACAATCACTATGTCCATGATATCTCATCTACAATCACTATGTCCATGATTTCTCCTCATCTACAATCACTATGTCCATGATTTCTCCTCATCTACAATCACTATGTCCATGATATCTCTTCATCTACAATCACTATGTCCATGATATCTCGTCATCTACAATCACTATGTCCATGATATCTCGTCATCTACAATCACTATGTCCATGATATCTCCTCATCTACAATCACTATGTCCATGATATCTCCTCATCAACAATCACTATGTCCATGATTTCTCCTCATCTACAATCACTATGTCCATGATATCTCTTCATCTACAATCACTATGTCCATGATATCTCCTCATCTACAATCACTATGTCCATGATATCTCCTCATCTACAATCACTATGTCCATGATACCTCCTCATCTACAATCACTATGTCCATGATACCTTCTCATCTACAATCACTATGTCCATGATACCTTCTCATCTACAATCACTATGTCCATGACATCTCCTCATCTACAATCACTATGTCCATGATATCTCCTCATCTACAATCACTATGTCCATGATATCTCATCTACAATCACTATGTCCATGATTTCTCCTCATCTACAATCACTATGTCCATGATTTCTCCTCATCTACAATCACTATGTCCATGATATCTCTTCATCTACAATCACTATGTCCATGATATCTCGTCATCTACAATCACTATGTCCATGATATCTCGTCATCTACAATCACTATGTCCATGATATCTCCTCATCTACAATCACTATGTCCATGATATCTCCTCATCTACAATCACTATGTCCATGATATCTCCTCATCTACAATCACTATGTCCATGATATCTCTTCATCTACAATCACTATGTCCATGATATCTCCTCATCTACAATCACTATGTCCATGATACCTTCTCATCTACAATCACTATGTCCATATCTCCTCATCTACAATCACTATGTCCATGATATCTCCTCATCAACAATCACTATGTCCATGATTTCTCCTCATCTACAATCACTATGTCCATGATATCTCTTCATCTACAATCACTATGTCCATGATATCTCCTCATCTACAATCACTATGTCCATGATATCTCCTCATCTACAATCACTATGTCCATGATATCTCCTCATCTACAATCACTATGTCCATGATATCTCCTCATCTACAATCACTATGTCCATGATATCTCCTCATCTACAATCACTATGTCCATGATATCTCCTCATCTACAATCACTATGTCCATGATATCTCCTCATCTACAATCACTATGTCCATGATATCACCTCATCTACAATCACTATGTCCATGATATCTCCTCATCTACAATCACTATGTCCATGATATCTCCTCATCTACAATCACTATGTCCATGATATCACCTCATCTACAATCACTATGTCCATGATATCTCCTCATCTACAATCACTATGTCCATGATATCTCCTCATCTACAATCACTATGTCCATGATATCTCCTCATCTACAATCACTATGTCCATGATATCTCCTCATCTACAATCACTATGTCCATGATATCTCCTCATCTACAATCACTATGTCCATGATATTTCATCTACAATCACTATGTCCATGATATCTCCTCATCTACAATCACTATGTCCATGATATCTCCTCATCTACAATCACTATGTCTATAATATCTCCTCATCTACAATCACTATGTCCATGATATCTCCTCATCTACAATCACTATGTCCATGATATCTCCTCATCTACAATCACTATGTCCTTGATATCTCCTCATCTACAATCACTATGTCCATGATTTCTCCTCATCTACAATCACTATGTCCATGATATCTCCTCATCTACAATCACTATATCCATGATATCTCCTCATCTACAATCACTATGTCCTTGATATCTCCTCATCTACAATCACTATGTCCATGATTTCTCCTCATCTACAATCACTATGTCCATGATATCTCCTCATCTACAATCACTATATCCATGATATCTCCTCATCTACAATCACTATGTCCTTGATATCTCCTCATCTACAATCACTATGTCCATGATTTCTCCTCATCTACAATCACTATGTCCATGATATCTCCTCATCTACAATCACTATGTCTATGATACCCGCCTCATTCACAGCCATTACACACTGAACTTTGTTACCAAGAGGTCAGACGCTGCAGACAAATCCGTCACACGTCACTGAAGCACAAAGCTTCCTATGATGGTTAGAAAATACACAAAGTACTAAATTAGTGGTTACTTTACTGTAATACTCCAGGCTCTCTACAGGGGGCATCCTACACATTAACTCAGGCACAATGACAGCAGCGTGATGTGTTATTAGACTGATCGATGTTAATGCGCGAGCGGGGACCTGAATGGCGCTGCTGTGTGTGAGTGATACTTCATACCCACTACACTGTGTATATAAACCAGGCGTCGGGCTATTCCGCGGCACTCGTACTGATACACACATGGCACAAAGCCACGCTGCCACCATCAGACTGGTGGAGTAGAGCGACAACTATTAACCATTTCATGAGGACTGGCCTTACGGAGAGCATAGGGGGGAGACAAAACCTCCAAACCCATAGATCAGTGTTCCCCAATCTGCCGGTCTCTCACTGTTGCAAAACTACAACTCCCAGCATGCTCTCATATAGAAAGTTGTAGTTTTGGAACAGCTGGAAAGCAATGGTACTCCATGTGTCAGTCTTCACTACTATTCTGGCATTTTATTTATGCACCATACTGTGAGCCTATTGTACCGATCTACATATATGTAGGTTATTAGTTTTCTACTTTACTACTTTGCAACGGTTGCAAAACTACAACTCCCAGCATGCCCGGACAGCCAAAGGTTGTCCGGGCATGCTGGGTGTTGTGGTTTTGCAACAGCTGTAGGTTTCCTGTACTAGTCTGTACATTCAGATAATTTCATTGCAGAGGAGACAAGTGGCTGCCAGGCACTCGTGATCTCAGTTTTTTGCAGTAGTATGTAGGGGGCATCACAATTCTACGCCGATAGCAGATTCCGGTCGGGCATATTGGACTTTAAAATGCCTATTCCTTTAGTACTCGAAGAGATAAAGCTTCCACATAAGAGTTTAGAGCAGAGTTTCCCAACCATGGTGCCTCCAGCTATTGCACAACTGCAACTCTCAGCATGACTGAACAGCCTTCGGCAGCATGTCCAGGCATGCTGGGAGTTGTAGTTTTGCAACACCTGAAGGCACCCTTGTTGGGAAACACTGGTCTAGGGCACCTTTTTGCCCTATCCTTGATCACAGTACATGCATGCTTCGCTGAGATGAGCGTGCACTTGTATAAAGATGTGTGTGTGTGGGGGGGAGGGTAAAGGAAAAATGTATGGCAGCTACGCTTTTCTAATTCTGGATCCCCCTTTAAAGTTGGTCTAACCCTTTGATTGTGGTGTCATAGGCGAACCAGTCCGGTGCGTAGGAGGCGGCACCCCAACTCTTGTCCCATAGCAGATGCCGGTCGGGCATGTTAGTTTCCAAAATGCCCGATCCTTTATTACTTGTAGAGATAAGCTGCTACACAGGAGTCAAGAGTGACTTTCTGTCCCATCCTTGTTCATAGTGTATGCTTGGCTGAGATGAGCGTGCATGTGTATAGGGTGTATAGAGGTGGGGGGGGGGGTAGGATCAGAAGACATAAAGACATAGCCGTCTAAAGGAAACTGTATGGCCAGCTTAGCTCGTCCCTCTCTTTTGTATGGGCACATCCTAGTTTTATAACATAGAAATAACAAATGTAACTAGTGCTCAAGATCTGAATAGTTCTATTTGTTATTTCTATTTATTCTTTTATAGAACCTGCGGTTGGTGTTTTACTAGTTGCCCGGTCTTTTAGTATAAGAGCGCCATTTCATTCTATTTTTTCCTTCCTGTTTAGTTTTATAACATCACTTTATAAGGTGGGAGGACCCCTTTAAGGTTACGTTCACACGTGCGTATTTCGTAGACAACCCTGGCGTGCGATAAGACTGCAAATATCTATTACCTGCGGAGAGCTTTAAAGGGGGACTCCAGTTTTTTTTTTTTTTTTTAAACCAACTGGTGCCAGAAAGTTAAAAAGATTTGTAAATGACTTCTATTGAAAAATCTTAATCCTTCCAGTACTTATCAGCTGCTGTATGCTCCACAGGAAGTTCTTTCCTATTTTGAATTTCCTTTCTGTCTTGTCCACAGTGCTCTCTGCTGACACCTCTGTCCATACCAGGAACTGTCCAGAGCAGAAGAGGTCTGCTATGGGGATTTGTTCCTGCTCTGGACAGTTCCTGACATGGACAGAGGTGTCAGCAGAGAGCACTGTGGTCAGACAGAAAAAAAATTCAAAAAGAAAAGAACTTCCTGTGGAACATACAGCAGCTGATAAGTACTGGAAGGATTAAGATTTTTCAATGAAAGTAATATACAAATCTGCTTAACTTTCTGGCCCCAGTTAATAAAAAAAAAAAAAAAAAAGGGGTTTTCACTGGAGTACCCCTTTAACCCTTTAGATGCTCCATTCCAATTGGCTCTGCTACCTCAGCGCGCTCAGTATTCCCTATCAGTCAGCACAGGTCTCGCACTATTAAAGTGCGGCAAAGGACGGGAGGTGTTATCTGGAAAATTAGCATACAGACTATGGCAGCCGCAGCGTGTAGGCTACGCTGATCTCTGGCGTTCGGGCAGATGTTGTCTCTTCGATGACGTGAGAGATGAAAGGACCCACAGGAACACTGAACACCCCCCCACCCCCCCCCACCGCAGGTATACAGATCCCTATTATATACAGGGGGGGTGATTGAAAATAGAGCAGGGAAAGAGACATGGAGGAGATGCCAACAACTGAACAGACAATTCATCAAAGGCCTAATACATGTCCCTTAAAGGGGTATCCCAATTAAATACAGCAGTGTGTCCCAGCCAGGCAGCCTCCAGCTGTTGCAAAACTACAACTCCCAGCATGCCCGGACAGCCAACGGCTGTCCGGGCATGCTGGGAGTTGTAGTTTTGCAACAGCTGGAAGCACCCTGGTAGGGAAACACCGGTCCTAAAGAGGAGGCCACAAGGATGATTTAGTTCTGCACCCCCTTCTATATCTGGCCATAGACCTTCGTGTATCCCAACCGTATCTTATCTTGTATCGAGGCTAGAGACGCCCAACAGAATACTAGACCCTCCGTGTATCCCAACCGTATCTCATCTTGTATCAAGCTAGAAACGCCCTACAGGATACTAGACCCTCCGTGTATCCCAACCGTATCTCATCTTGTATCAAGCTAGAGACGCCCTACAGGATACTAGAGCCTCCATGTATCCCAATCGTATCTCATCTTGTATCGAGGCTAGAGATGCCCAACAGGATACTAGAGCTTCTGTGTATCCAAACCATATCTAATCTTGTATCCAGGCAAGAGGCTCCTAACAGGAAACTAGAGCCTCCATGTATCCCAATCGTATCTCATCTTGTATCCAGGATAGAGACGCCCAACAGGATACTAGACCCTCCGTGTATCCCAACCGTATCTCATCTTGTATCAAGCTAGAAACGCCCTACAGGATACTAGAGCCTCCATGTATCCCAACCGTATCTCATCTTGTATCAAGCTAGAAACGCCCATCAGGATACAAGAGCCTCCATGTATCCAACTGTATCTCATCTTGTATCGAGGATAGAGATGCCCAACAGGATACTAGAGCTTCTGTGTATCCAAACTGTATCTCATCTTGTATCCAGGCTAGAGACGCCCAACAGGATACTAGAGCCGCCATTTATCCCAACCATATCTCATCTTGTATCCAGGCAAGAGGCTCCTAACAGGATACTAGAGCCTCCGTGTATCCCAACCGTACCTCATCTTGTATCCAGGCAAGAGGCTCCTAACAGGATACTAGAGCCTCCGTGTATCCCAACCGCATCTCATCTTATATCGAGGCTAGAGACGCCCAACAGGATACCAGAGCCTCCATGTATCCCAATTGTATCTCATCTTGTATCAAGCTAGAGACGCCCAACAGGATACTAGAGCCTTCATGTATCCCAACTGTATCTTATCTTGTATCCAGGCTAGAGGCGCCTATCAGGTTACTAGAGCCTCCATGTATCCCAACCGTATCTCATCTTGTATCGAGGCTAGAGACGCCCAACAGGATACAAGAGCCTCCATGTATCCCAATTGTATCTCATCTTGTATCGAGGCTAGAGACGCCCTACAGGATACAAGAGCCTCCATGTATACCAACTGTATCTCATCCTGCATCGAGGATAGAGACGCCCAACAGGATACTAGAGCCTCTGTGTATCCAAACTGTATCTCATCTTGTATCCAGGCTAGAGACGCCCAACAGGATACTACAGCCTCTGTGTATCCAAACTGTATCTCATCTTGTATCCAGGCTAGAGACGCCCAACAGGATACTAGAGCCTCTGTGTATCCAAAGTGTATCTCATCTTGTATCCAGGCTAGAGACGCCCAACAGGATACTAGAGCCTCTGTTTATCCAAAGTGTATCTCATCTTGTATCCAGGCTAGAGACGCCCAACAGGATACTAGAGCCTCTGTGTATCCAAAGTGTATCTCATCTTGTATCCAGGCTAGAGACGCCCAACAGGATACTAGAGCCTCTGTGTATCCAAACTGTATCTCATCTTGTATCCAGGCTAGAGACGCCCAACAGGATACTAGAGCCTCTGTGTATCCAAAGTGTATCTCATCTTGTATCCAGGCTAGAGACGCCCAACAGGATACTAGAGCCTCTGTGTATCCAAACTGTATCTCATCTTGTATCCAGGCTAGAGACGCCCAACAGGATACTAGAGCCTCTGTGTATCCAAACTGTATCTCATCTTCTATCCAGGCTAGAGACGCCCAACAGGATACTAGAGCCTCTGTTTATCCAAAGTGTATCTCATCTTGTATCCAGGCTAGAGACGCCCAACAGGATACTAGAGCCTCCATGTATCCCAACCATATCTCATCTTGTATCAAGCTAGAAACGCCCATCAGGATACAAGAGCCTCCATGTATCCAACTGTATCTCATCTTGTATCGAGGATAGAGACGCCCAACAGGATACTAGAGCTTCTGTGTATCCAAACTGTATCTCATCTTGTATCCAGGCTAGAGACGCCCAAGAGGATACTAGAGCCTCTGTGTATCCAAAGTGTATCTCATCTTGTATCCAGGCTAGAGACGCCCAACAGGATACTAGAGCCTCTGTGTATCCAAACTGCATCTCATCTTGTATCCAGGCTAGAGACGCCCAACAGGATACTAGAGCCTCTGTGTATCCAAACTGCATCTCATCTTGTTTCCAGGCTAGAGACGCCCCAACAGGATACTAGAGCCTCTGTTTATCCAAAGTGTATCTCATCTTGTATCCAGGCTAGAGACGCCCAACAGGATACTAGAGCCTCTGTGTATCCAAAGTGTATCTCATCTTGTATCCAGGCTAGAGACGCCCAACAGGATACTAGAGCCTCTGTGTATCCAAACTGTATCTCATCTTCTATCCAGGCTAGAGACGCCCAACAGGATACTAGAGCCTCTGTTTATCCAAAGTGTATCTCATCTTGTATCCAGGCTAGAGACGCCCAACAGGATACTAGAGCCTCCATGTATCCCAACCATATCTCATCTTGTATCAAGCTAGAAACGCCCATCAGGATACAAGAGCCTCCATGTATCCAACTGTATCTCATCTTGTATCGAGGATAGAGACGCCCAACAGGATACTAGAGCTTCTGTGTATCCAAACTGTATCTCATCTTGTATCCAGGCTAGAGACGCCCAACAGGATACTAGAGCCTCTGTGTATCCAAAGTGTATCTCATCTTGTATCCAGGCTAGAGACGCCCAACAGGATACTAGAGCCTCTGTGTATCCAAACTGCATCTCATCTTGTATCCAGGCAAGAGACGCCCAACAGGATACTAGAGCCTCTGTGTATCCAAACTGCATCTCATCTTGTTTCCAGGCTAGAGACGCCCCAACAGGATACTAGAGCCTCTGTGTATCCAAACTGCATCTCATCTTGTATCAAGCTAGAAACGCCCATCAGGATACTAGAGCCTCCATGTATCCAACTGTATCTCATCTTGTATCGAGGATAGAGACGCCCAACAGGATACTAGAGCCGCCATTTATCCCAACCGTACCTCATCTTGTATCCAGGCAAGAGGCTCCTAACAGGATACTAGAGCCTCCGTGTATCCCAACCGTACCTCATCTTGTATCCAGGCAAGAGGCTCCTAACAGGATACTAGAGCCTCCGTGTATCCCAACCGTACCTCATCTTGTATCCAGGCAAGAGGCTCCTAACAGGATACTAGAGCCTCCGTGTATCCCAACCGCATCTCATCTTATATCGAGGCTAGAGACGCCCAACAGGATACTAGAGCCTCCATGTATCCCAATTGTATCTCATCTTGTATCAAGCTAGAGACGCCCAACAGGATACTAGAGCCTCCATGTATCCCAACCGTACCTCATCTTGTATCCAGGCTAGAGGCGCCTATCAGGTTACTAGAGCCTCCATGTATCCCAACCGTATCTCATCTTGTATCCAGGCTAGAGACGCCCAACAGGATACAAGAGCCTCCATGTATCCCAACTGTATCTCATCCTGCATCGAGGATAGAGACGCCAAACAGGATACTAGAGCCTCTGTGTATCCAAACTGTATCTCATCTTGTATCCAATCTAGAGACGCCCAACAGGATACTAGAGCCTCTGTGTATCCAAACTGTATCTCATCTTGTATCCAGGCTAGAGACGCCCAACAGGATACTAGAGCCTCTGTGTATCCAAAGTGTATCTCATCTTGTATCCAGGCTAGAGACGCCCAACAGGATAATAGAGCCTCTGTGTATCCAAAGTGTATCTCATCTTGTATCCAGGCTAGAGACGCCCAACAGGATACTAGAGCCTCTGTGTATCCAAACGGTATCTCATCTTGTATCCAGGCTAGAGACGCCCAATAGGATAGTAGAGCCTCTGTGTATCCAAACTGTATCTCATCTTGTATCCAGGCTAGAGACGCCCAACAGGATAATAGAGCCTCTGTGTATCCAAAGTGTATCTCATCTTGTATCCAGGCTAGAGACGCCCAACAGGATACTAGAGCCTCTGTGTATCCAAACTGTATCTCATCTTGTATCCAGGCTAGAGACGCCCAACAGGATACTAGAGCCTCTGTTTATCCAAAGTGTATCTCATCTTGTATCCAGGCTAGAGACGCCCAACAGGATACTAGAGCCTCTGTGTATCCAAAGTGTATCTCATCTTGTATCCAGGCTAGAGACGCCCAACAGGATACTAGAGCCTCTGTGTATCCAAACTGTATCTCATCTTGTATCCAGGCTAGAGACGCCCAACAGGATACTAGAGCCTCTGTGTATCCCAACCGTATCTCATCTTGTATCCGGGCTAGAGACGCCTGTCAGGCTACTAGAGCCTCCATGTATCCAACTGTATCTCATCTTGTATCCAGGCTAGAGACGCCTATCAGGATACTAGAGCCTCCATGTATCCCAACCGTACCTCATCTTGTATCCAGGCTAGAGACGCCTATCAGGATACTAGAGCCTCCATGTATCCCAACCGTATCTCATCTTGTATCCAGGCTAGAGACGCCTATCAGGATACTAGAGCCTCTTTTGCCGTTCCGAACATGCTGGGAGTTGTAGTTTTGCAACAGCTGGAGGCAGACTGGTTGGAAAAACTGGTCTATCCTATATCATCGCATTATCTGACCATTCAGGAGTCTGGAAAAGTTCCCTTACAACCGTGCCTGGACTGTAACTAGTAACCGTAAGCCAGTGTTTCCCAACCAGTGCGCCTCCGGCTGTTTGCAAAACTACAACTCCCAGCATGCCCGGACAGCCTTCAGCGACAGAAAAGAAATCCAAAAAGAAAACTTCCTCTGTAGTATACAGCCGCTAATAAGTACTGGAAGGATTAAGATTTTTTAATAGAAGTAATTTACAAATCTGTTTAACTTTCTGGCACCAGCTGATTAAAAAAAAAGGGGTACTTTAAAGGGGTACTCCACTGCCGCAGTGTTCGGAACATTTTGTTTTGTTGTTGTCACGACCACGCCCCTTGTGACGTCACTCCACGTCCCCTCAATGCAAGTCTATGGGAGGGGGCGTGGCTACCACCACGCCCCCTCCAGTAGACTTGCATTGAGGGGGCGTGGCCGTGACATCACAACCCCCACAGCCCGCACCCAGCGTTCGGAACAAAATGTTCTGAACGCTGGGGCAGTGGAGTGCCCCTTTAAGTGGTTACAGTACGTGCACACTTGGCTGAGATGAGCGTGCACATGTACTGGAGGGAATCTGCATAATCAAGGAAAAATGTATGGTTAGCTTAGCTCTTCCCTCTCTTTTGTATGGGCACGTCCTAGTCGTGACTTTATAAGGTGGGGGTACCCTTTACTCGTATTTTGCTGCCGATTTTTGTGAATGTGTCCTTAGATAACCCATCCTCCCATGATGGAGGCAGACACCACCAACCATTGACTTCTGGGCCCATCCGGTCGCAGTCTACACACAGGGTAAGCAATGTAAATGGCGCCATGACCTGTAGGGGGCGTCACCTCACCTGACAACCTTCACGCCATTTCTCATGACCTCCAGGTCCACGGAGAAGGTCCCGTTAGAATGGGCCACCAGGTTCAGATCGGCGAACTCCGCCTGCGAATGGGAAAAAAAACCCAGGAGAATATAGTGAGAGCGGTGACACCAGAGGAGAACTCTGACTCCAGCAGATTTATGTGTGAACACGAGCTAAGGATTCTGGGATATTATCCTTCCCGCAGAGGATCTGACGCGATGTGAAATCTCCAGCTTTAGAAGGTATTTTATAGATCCTTTATGAAGACGGCTTGTTCCCCCCGTAAAACCTCCTCCCTCAGGAACCGCTAATGGCTGCCGGCGAGGAGGAATTAAAGGGAGGACTGGAGCGTTTCCAGCACTGAAACACTGCACCAAAAAACAATGTAAAAGGGGGCGATCAATAGGGCCGTCCCATTGTATACACAGCAGGGGCACAGAGTAAAGGACTCCATAATGTAAAGGACAACTCTGAAGAGACTCCCAGGGCAAGGGCTTAATACTGTGTTTCCCAACCAGGGTGCCTCCAGCTGTTGCAAAACTGCAATGCCCAGCATGCCCCTATAGCCAAAGGCAGCAGCAGTATACAGATAGAGCTGGAGGAGACACATATAACTATTATATATCCTGATCCCATAGAGATAGGTGCAGTATACAGATAGAGCTGGAGGGGAGGTGTATAACTACTATATATCCTGATCCCATAGAGATAGCAGCAGTATACATATAGAGCTGGAGGGGAGGTGTATAACTACTATATATCCTGATGCCATAGAGATAGCAGCAGTATACAGATAGAGCTGGAGAGGAGGTGTATAACTACTATATATCCTGATCCCATAGAGATAGCAGCAGCAGTATACAGATAGAGCTGGAGAAGAGGTGTATAACTACTATATATCCTGATCCCATAGAGATAGCAGCAGTATACAGATGGAGCTGGAGGGGAGGTGTATAACTACTATATATCCTGAACCCATAGAGATAGCAGCAGTATACAAATAGAGATGGAGGGAGGTGTATAACAACTATATATACTGATCCTATAGAGATAGCAGCAGTATATAGATAGAGCTGGAGAGGGGGGGATATAACTACTATATATCCTGATCCAATAGGGATAGCAGCAGTATACAGATAGAGCTGGAGGGGTATAACTATTATATACTGATCCCAAAGAGATAGCAGTAGGATACAGAAAGAGCTGGAGGGGAGGTTTATATCTACTATATATCCTGATCCAATAGAGATAGCAGCAGTATACAGATAGAGCTGGAGAGGGGTGATATAACTACTATATATCCTGATCCAATAGGGATAGCAGCAGTATATAGATAGAGCTGGAGAGGGGGGATATAACTACTATATATCCTGATCCAATAGGGATAGCAGCAGTATATAGATAGAGCTGGAGAGGGGGGATATAACTACTATATATCCTGATCCAATAGGGATAGCAGCAGCAGTATACAGATAGAGCTGGAGGGGAGGTGTATAACTACTTTATATCCTGTTCCTATAGAGATAGCAGCAGCAGTATACAGATAGACCTGGAGGGGTATAAGTATTAGATATACTGATCCCATAAAGATAGCAGCAGTATATAGATAGAGCTGGAGGGGAGGTGTATAACTACTTTATATCCTGTTCCTATAGAGATAGCAGCAGTATACAGATAGAGCTGGAGAGGAGGGGTATAACTACTATATATCCTGATCCAATAGAGATAGCAGCAGCAGTATATAGATAGAGCTGGAAGGGGAGGTGTCTGAGCGCTAGCAGAATTCATCTGATAGGTGATGATGTCAACCTGTAGTTCACAGGAAGTCAGCTGACCTAGGACTGACCACTTATCTCTGGCACATTAAACACTGTGATTTTTTATGGGTCAGGCTGGTGCTCACATGACCCAGTCACAGTAATGAAATGTATGGATACAGCTGTACAGGAATAAAACACATGCGGTGAGGATGTAAGGTACAATGTGACATAACACGGCGGGGGGTGAAGAGTCTCTTTACTTACTTGCTCAACTTTGATGTCAAACTCTCCGCCAATTTTCTTCCCTTTAAAAATTTTCACCCTGCAAAAGAGAAGGAAAAGCTTCATGAGTGAGTAAGGGGTTAAAACAGTGTGTTTTTTTTGTTTGTTTTTTAGCAAAAGTGCCTCCAGCTGTTGCAAAACTACAACTCCCAGCATGCCCGGACAGCCAACGGCTGTCCGGGCATGCTGGGAGTTGTAGTTTTGCAACAGCTGGAGGCACCCTGGTTGGGAAACACTGGCTCAGTCCAAGGGTCTACAGCAGCCCTTTGCTGCTGTTACGTGCATGCTCCACTCCGCTCATCCCCCTGCCCAGCGATCATACAAAGTAATAGACTATGTGTTCCTCCAGTACGTATCAGCTGCTGTATGCTCCAGAGGAAGTTGTGTAGTTCTTTCTAGTCTGACCACAGTGCTCTCTGCTGACACCTCTGTCCATGTCAGGAACTGTCCAGAGTAGGAGTGGATTGCTATGAGGATTTTCTACTGTTCTGGACAGTTCTTTACACAGACAGAGGTGTCAGCAGAGAGCACCGTGTCTGACTGGAAAGAACTACACAACTTCCTGTGTAGCATCCAGCAGCTGACAAGTACTGAAAGAATTTAGATATCAAAATAGAAATAATTTACAAATATGTAACTTTTTGGCACCAGCAGATTTGAAAACAAAAACATTTCTCCGGAGCAACCCTTTAAGCTCTGAGCCAGGGAGTGAAGCACTCTGCAACGCACCTAACCCACTAAGATTAACAGGAATAGCTGGCTTTGTATGAGGTGCTGTTGTGTCAAGAAGGGGTTAAATCCACTAATGTACATCTGACCGTATACATTACGTTGCGCACTTGGGATCGATCGGCTTTGGAGGCGGATTTGACAATAAAGTAAGCAGGTCGGGCGGAAGCGGAGGGATCCGGGAAGACATCATTGTAAAGTAATGAGACGATCTGCCGGCGAGGACTCAGAGGAGATACAGGCGGGGGTTAAAACCTAAAAATATGTCGCTGGGGGGAGCGATCGGAGAAATTGAAGAGCAATCCCATGCAAAAAAAAAGAAAATCTGCAGAATACGAGATGTTTTACACAACGTAGGCGTCTCCCTGATCTCCTAAATACATAAGGAACCCAAACAAGGAGACCACATATCTAAATCATGGAGGAAATAGGTCAAGGGGGGGTGGGACAAAGACCCCTCGTGGGTTGACCTCTGAATGTGACATCACAATCCCAGTAGGGGTGGAGACAGTATTCACGGGGAAGGCCTACCTGTTCTGGACCCTTCTGTCTGAAAGGGGTACTCCGCCCCTAGACATCTTATCTCCTATCCAAAGGATAGGGGATAAGATGTCTGATCGCCGCTGGGGACCCCCGTGATCTCGTCTGCAGCACCCCAGACATCCAGTGCACGAATGACTGGCAATGCGAGGCGGAGGCTTGTGACGTCACGATCACGCCCCGCTCGTGACGTCACGGCCATGCCCCCTCAATGCAAGTCTACGGGAGGTTGCGCGCCTGTGACGTCACGAGCATCTGGCGCTGTACCCAACGTTCTAAACGAATGCCCGGTGCAGCAGGGACATTGCAGGGGGTCCCCAGTGGCGGGACCTCGCGATCAGACATCTTATCCCCTATCCTTTGGATAGGGCATAAGATGTCTGGGGGTGGAGAACCCCTTTAAAGGTTTATATTTAGCTCAAGGGTTCCGAGCTGCTCCAGAATATCTCCAAGGGGCATTCTGATGTACATAGAGCTTGGGATCACCCATATGCACTAGGGATCGACCAATATAGTTTTTTTAGGGCCGATACCGATAATTGGTGGAGGTTAGGGCCAATAGCCGATAACTTATACCGATATTCCGGTATAAGTTATCGGCTATTTATCCCCCCGCGACACCGCTGCAGATCATTGATTTAAAGTGGGGCATTATCGGCAAGGTAATTGCCGATACCGATAATGCCCAAAATCGTGATTATCGGCCGATAATATCGGCCAAACCGATAATCGGTCGATCCCTAATATGCACCCCAAAGGTGGAAGAACTGGCTCCTGTAGGACCATCTCATTGAGGACCAACCAGCTAACCCTACATAAATATACTGGTGGCTAAATCTGAAAGAGTCTGACTAGAGAAATGGTCTCAAATTGTGGCCCTCTGGGCATGCTGGGAGTCGAAGTTTTGGAACATCCAGAGGGCCACAGTTTGAGATCACTGGACTAGGGGAACCATCAGGATGGGATTGTGTCCACATAACGATCCTAGTAAGGGTTGGGTCTTCTTTGATGTCTAGCGGGGGGAATCGAAGTGATGACTCTAGTCAATTATAGAAGTTAGCTTAGTCGGCACTACCGTACCTCATGCAGTCCTTTGTATATCGTAGCCCACACTCACGGAACGTCACCAATCGCTCCTTCCCGGTGCTCATCCAGAAGTCCACAATATCCAAACGTAACAAAGTGAAAATACAGAGGCACTCTGGTTACCAACAACTACTTTTTTGATTCTTTTACAGGTCACGGATACAACACATGACCGATGGGCCGTTTCGCACATGGCCTGTCGGCCATGTGTGCGAAACGGCCCATCGGCCATGTGTGGAATCCGGGACCTGTAAAAGAATAAAGAAGTTATCGCTGGTAAACAGGGTGCCTCCGTATTTTCTCTTTGTTACAAAGTGATGACTATGCCGCAATCTGCTCCAACCCAACATTGGCCAATAGTCTCCTCAATCTGACATTACATAGATATGGTAGTGGCTAAATGTTAAAGGGTTCCACTTGAGGTATGGTCAGGGTTGGGTTCAGTCCACATACTTGATACCATCAATGTCTGACCCTACTGATTTCCATTAAGTGGTCCATTGACATAAGAATCGTCTTGGCTTCTAAATGACCAATCTGAAATCTTAACCGAGGTTGTCCAAACATCCATCACGTGCCACCCACTTAGGTTGGTGATGTTTATGAACAGTTGATATATATCGGCCACCGGACGTAGGAAAGGTCAAAGCTTGTGAAAGCACTCCAAACATTAGCCATCTTGTTATAGTCATGACCATAAGAAGGCTATGAGGCCATTCCAGACCACACTTGTGACCAATGGCTATAAAATGTTGACTTCAATGTAAGGAATCGGACTAACGTCGATACCACTGGACGGATAGACTCCAGCTGTAGTTATTAGGGGACCTATTGGAATCAGAATGAGGTCTATTATCTGCTGAATCCCATGGACTGGTATAGGTGTAACCGGCTGCACCAGATCCAGGCAGATGTGACTGCAGCGTCTGATCCTTCTAGTCTGTTCTCAAATAGAAGCAGAGAGCGTGAGTAAATCACGGCGTCATTCGCCATGCACCCTGCCCCGCTCCAGGGCGTCAGTCTGCAGACACTTCAATATGTATGACCTGCGCCAAACCGTATCAGTGAAGAAGTCCCAGCTACCTGACTTCAGGCCAACATCTCCGCTATCAATACTGTAACACTGGAGACGCAATTATGTTACTCAACCAGGCGGTGAAACGGTAACGTTCTGGTCTTAAAGGGAACCTGTCAGGTAAAAATTCTGCAGACTACGAGATGTTTTACAGACGCCTTCCTGATCTCCACATTAATGATCTGAACAATGTGATAACTGATGTGAACAGATTGTCACTGTCCTTCCCACACATCTCAGTGCTGGAGAAAATAGGGTTAATGTCTCAATGTGACCTCACATCCCACCGTACATGCAGACCATATTAACAGGTGGGGGGGGGGCTGTTTCTGGACCTTTCTGAGCTCCATGTTTTGAAGGTTCAATTTCAGCCCAAGGGTGCATTCACACTGAGTAGTTCAAGAGTAATTTTCTCGAGTAATTCCTCTAGAATAAGAAATAATTAACATCTGTTTTTGCCATTGACTTCAATGTAGTTTACTCTGCACTGTTCACACTGCGTAAATTCCGCCGCGGAATTCCGTTCCGCTAGGAGAAAGAACATGTTCATTCTTCTTGTGGAACACGCGAGCAGAAGTCCATTGAAGTCAATGGTAAAAAAAAATTCTGCTCAAAATCGTTTTCGTGCGGAATTTGCGCAAAAAAGGGAAATTCTAATTGGTGGTTGTAGTCCAGCAAAAAAATATTCTGCATCAATCCCGTGCAAATTCTGCGCAAATTTCACACGGAAAAAAAACCCGGAAATAGTGTACCATATGGGGAGCACACCTACATCAGTGGTCTCAGTGGGGAACACTACCGTAAATTCAGGTTTCCCTGTAATGAGGTTGTTGCGGGCGGGAGTGGACAGTCACAGAACATACAGCGGGTTGGGCACAATCCAGTGCAGTCCCGCAAACCTCTGAAATGGCACAAGGGGGTGATGAAATGGCACAAGGGGGTGATGAAATGGCACAAGGGGCTGATGAAATGGCACAAGGGGGTGATGAAATCGCATAAGGGGGGTGATGAAATGGCACAAAGGGTGATGAAATGGCACAAGGGGGTGATGAAATGGCACAAGGGGCTGATGAAATGGCACAAAGGGGGTGATGAAATGGCACAAGGGGGGTGATGAAATGGAATAAGGGGGTGATGAAATGGCACAAGGGGGGTGATGAAATGGAATAAGGGGGTGATGAAATGTCACAAGGAGTGATGAAATGGCACAAGGGGGTGATGAAATGGAACAAGAGGGCGATGAAATGGCACAAGGAGTGATGAAATGGCACAAGGGGGTGATAAAATGGAATAAGGGGGTGATGAGATGGCACAAGGGGGTGATGAGATGGCACAAGGGGGTGATGAAATGGAATAAGGGGGTGATGAAATGGCACAAGGGGGTGATGAAATGGAATAAGGGGGTGATGAAATGGCACAAGGGGCTGATGAAATGGCACAAGGGGGTGATGAAATGACACAAGGGGTGATGAAATGGCACAAGGAGTGATGAAATGGCACAAGGGGTGATGAAATGGCACAAGGGGTGATGAGATGGCACAAGGGGGTGATGAAATGGAATAAGGGGGTGATGAAATGGCACAAGGGGGTGATGAAATGGCAAAGGGTGCTGATGAAATGGCACAAGGTGGTGATGACATGGTACAGGGGGAGGATGAAATAGCACAGGGGGAACTACCTCTAAAAGCTATAACAAAATGTTTGTAGGGGCGGGGGCGGGATTGGGCAGGGGGCTCTGATGGTTTCCCCCTCTGCACAGGCAATGCATCATTTTAAGAGGGGCGGCACCATAGAAGGGCTCCTCTACCAATCCCTCCTTTCCTTATAGAGAGGACCCCCCCCCCCCCCCCACACACTCTATTACCTTGGAGATCTCAGCTAAAAAATGTAATGGGGTCAAGAGACACCAGATAATCCAGCAGCACGAGCCCTAAGTCTATGACTGGTCCCCTGCATCTTGTACACGACAAACACTCCCTGACTGCAGACATGGTGCGGATTGTCGTCCCCGGCTCCTTCCCCGAGGCTCCCGATCCCTCCGCGCGCGCACTGCAGCCTGTAATCCTATTTATTGTCCCTGCCTGCCTCGTCTTATCATCCCTCTGCTCCTAGCACAATGTGAATCACTGCCCATAATTCCGGAGCTGATGGCACCGTTGTCATTTTATCTGTGCGGCGCATATTTCCAGCATGAGGGGGCGAGACTGTGAAAAATTACTTAGCACTTTTTTTTAAAAAAAACAAAAACGTTTTGCTTTA
Organism: Hyla sarda; assembly: GCF_029499605.1. Lineage (NCBI taxonomy): Eukaryota > Metazoa > Chordata > Amphibia > Anura > Hylidae > Hyla > Hyla sarda. Next base: position 10,497,882 of record NC_079197.1, on the reverse strand, counting down.
AAAACGAGTGATTGATGCTGCACGAGAAGAAAAAGGAGAAGAAACTGCGGCTGGGGGAGGGGGGGGGGTTAGGAAAGGGAGATGATGGCGGTGGGATCTCTTATGATGGGGAGAAGGACTGGAAGGATTTCATGGAATGGATACGTATGTGTAGTCGCCTCCCTGCAGGGCGCGGACCGGAGTACAAGAGGCCGCAGATGTACCAGGCGGTAATGATGGAATCGCTAGAAAACCGCATCCTGATAAACTAGGACTGGGAAGGGGAGCAGAACATTGTCAGTGATGGACATTGTCAGTGCCAGCTCCTCTGCCTTGCCTCAGTGTTTTGCAAAACTACAATGCCCAGCATGCCCGGACAGCCTTCGGCTGTCCGGGCATGCTGGGCATTGTAGTTTTGCAACGTCACAGAGCAGTAGGAGGCGATGCTGGGATGTTCCCCTGAGCTGTGGCATAGGAACACTGTCATGCCAGCAGTCCCCCTCCCCCCCTCCTCTAGCAATTATCAGGGAATAATTACGGCCCCCAAATGCAGCCACAACCCCACTTGGATCATTCAGGATCCCTCAGACCCTAGTGTGAGACTAAGACCGTGTGACCCCCACCTCCTGACTTCTCAGAAACTCCCCCATGCTTTACACTTCAGCACTGTAAGAACACAGATATACAAATATATAGATATGAGATAGAGAGAGAGATATAAGACATATAGATAGACAGATATATATGAGATAGATAGATATGAGATAGATAGATATGAGATAGATAGATATGAGATAGATAGATATGAGATAGATAGATATGAGATAGATATGAGATAGATAGATAGATATGAGATAGATAGATATGAGATAGATATGAGATAGATAGATATGAGATAGATAGATATGAGATAGATATGAGATAGATACATAGATATGAGATAGATAGATATGAGATAGATATGAGATAGATAGATATGAGATAGATATAGATAGATATGAGATAGATAGATAGATATGAGATAGATACATAGATATGAGATAGATATGAGATAGATATGAGATAGATAGATATGAGATAGATAGATAGATATGAGATAGATAGATAGATAGATATGAGATAGATAGATAGATAGATAGATATGAGATAGATAGATAGATAGATATGAGATAGATATAGATTGATATGAGATAGATAGATATGTGATAGATAGATAGATATGAGATAGATAGATAGATATGAGATAGATAGATAGATATGAGATAGATATGAGATAGATAGATATGAGATAGATAGATATGAGATAGATAGATAGATATGAGATAGATATGAGATAGATAGATATGAGATAGATATGATGGAGATAGATAGATAGATAGATATGAGATAGATAGATATGAGATAGATAGATATGAGAAATATAGATATGAGATAGATAGATAGATATGAGATAGATAGATATGAGATAGATAAAAAGATAGATATGAGATAGATAGATATGAGATAGATAGATATGAGATAGATAAAAAGATAGATATGAGATAGATAGATAGATATGAGATAGATAGATAGATATGAGATAGATATGAGATTGATAGATAGATATGAGATAGATAGATAGATATGAGATAGATATGAGATAGATAGATATGAGATAGATAGATGGATATGAGATAGATAGATATGAGATAGATAGATAGATATGAGATAGATATAGATATAAGTAGATTGCAAAACTACAATGTCCATCACGTCCGGTCAGTCTGTGGCATGCTGGGCGTTGTAGTTTTGCACCATCACATCACAGAGCAGGCGATGCTGATATGTCCCCCTGAGCTGTGAGATATAAACGCCATCACGCCAGCATTCCTCCCTCCCCCCCTCCCCCAGCTCGGCTATAAGGTACAATTATGGGAGAATGAGGCGAATGCGGGCGGCTTATTCCTGCAGTCAGCACGAGTCAATATGCTCTGCACGGAGGAGCTGCTGATCATGATGCGGCGGTATCATGGAGGTGTCCGCTCTCTTACAGCGCATGCAGCTGTTCTTCTCTCCTAGATGAGGAGGCTCTGGGGTCCACCTATACCCACTGATTATCCTGCCAGGATGAATGATGGGCACATGGGGGGGGCTCTTACAGCCTGACTCCTATAGTGGTCATTGAGGTTATAATCTGCAATGCTGCTGGCAGGGGGGAGGGGAGGACAGGATGGCAGCCGACCGGAAAAACTGCCGTATAAATAAATTAGAGCCTTATATAACCAGGATCCAAATAAAACCATTAAATGGCTGAGATAAGACGACCTCCTCATACCGACCTTCACCTAAGGATCCATACAATGCCGCATAATGGCAGAAACCAGAGCGCTAAACCTCAGCAACGATCTTACTATTACACTGCTCAAAAACAGAAAGGGAACACTAAGGTAACACATCCGAGATCTGAGGGAACTAATCGTATGAAATACTTTCCTCTTTACATAGTTGAATTCGCTGACAACAAAATCACAAAAATTATCAATGGAAATTAAATGTATCAACCAAAAATCACAGTGGAAAACCCCACTACAGGCTGATCCAACTTTATGTAATGTCCTTAAAACAAGTCCCAATAAGGCTCAGTAGTGTGTGTGGCCTCCACGTGCCCATATGACCTCCCTACAACGCCTGGGCATGATCCTGATGAGGTGGGGGATGGTCTCCTGAGGGATGTCCTCCCAGACCTGGACTAAAGCATCCGCCAACTCCTGGACAGTCTGTGGTGGATGGAGCAAGACGTCCCAGATGTGCTCAATCGGATTCAGGGGAACGGGCGGCCAGTCCATAGCATCAATGCCTTCCTCTTGTAGGAACTGCTGACACACTCCAGCCACATGAGGTCGCGCATTGTCTTGTATTAGGAGGAACCCACGGCCAACCGCACCAGCATATGGTCTCACAAGGGGTCTGAGGATCTCATCTCGGGACCTAATGGCAGTCAGGCTACCTCTGGCAAGCACATGGAGGGCTGTGCACCCCCCCCCCCCCAAAGAAATGCCACCCCGCACTATTACTGACCCACTGCCAAACTGATCATGCTGGAAGATGTTACAGGTAGCAGAACGTTCTCCACGGCGTCTCCAGACTCTTTCACGTCTGTCACATGTGCTCAGTGTGAACCTGCTTTCATCTGTGAAGAGCACAGGGCGCCAGTGGTGAATTTGCCAATCTTGGTGTTCTCTGGCAAATGCCAACTGTCCTGCACGGTGTTGGGCTGTTAGCACAACCCCCACCTGTGGACGTCGGGCCCTCATACCACCCTCATGGAGTCTGTTTCTGACCGTTTGAGTGGACACATGCACATTTGTGGCCTGCTGGAGGTCATTTTACAGGACTCTGGCAGTACTCCTCCCTGCACAAAGGCGGAGGTAGCGGTCCTGCTGCTGGGTTGTTGCCCTCCTACAGCGCCTCCTCCACCTTCTTGCCACAGCTCGCATTGATGTGCCATCCTGGATGAGCTGCACTACCTGACCACTTGTGTGGGTTGTAGACTTCGTCTGATGCTACCACTAGAGTGAAAGCACCGCCAGCATTCAAAAGTGACCAAAACATCAGCCAGGAAGCATAGTAACTGAGAAGGGGTCTGTGAGATAGATAGATATGAGATAGCTATGATATAGATAGATATGAGAGAGATAGATAGATATGAGATAGATAGATATGAGATAGATAGATATGAGCTAGATAGATAGATATGAGATAGATATGAGATAGATAGATAGATATGAGCTAGATAGATAGATATGAGATAGATAGATATGAGATAGATAGATAAATAGATATGAGATAGATAGATATGAGATAGATAGATATGAGATAGATAGATATGAGATAGATAGATATGAGATAGATAGATATGAGATAGATGATAGATATGAGATATATAGATATGAGCTAGATAGATAGATATGAGATAGATATGAGATAGATAGATAGATATGAGCTAGATAGATAGATATGAGATAGATAGATATGAGATAGATAGATATGAGATAGATGATAGATATGAGATATATAGATATGAGATAGATGGATAGATAGATATGAGAGAGAGATATATGGGACAGACAGATACATGAAATGGATAGTGAGTAGAATAAAGAGATAATCAGAGAGGAGTCAGGATCTGGAATCCCGACCCATCGGATACTGACGGCCTATTCTATTATACTCTCATATACTCTATTATACTCTCATATACTCTATTATACTCTCATATACTCTATTATACTCTCATATACTCTATTATACTCTCATATACTCTATTATACTCTCATATACTCTTTTATACTCTTATTTATTCTATTATACTCTCATATACTCTATTATACTCTCATATACTCTATTATACTCTCATATACTCTATTATACTCTCATATACTCTATTATACTCTCATATACTTTTTTATACTATCATATAGTCTTTTATACTCTCATATACTCTTTTATACTCTCATATACTCTTTTATACTATCATATAGTCTTTTATACTCTCATATACTCTTTTATACTCTCATATACTCTATTATACTCTTGTATACTCTATTATACTCTCAAATACTTTTTTATACTCTCATATACTCTATGATACTCTTTTATACTCTCATTTATTCTATTATACTCTCATATACTCTATTATACTCTCATATACTCCATTATACTCTCATATACTCTACTATACTCTCATATACTCTATTATACCCTCATATACTCTATTATACTCTCATATACTCTTTTATACTCTCATATACTCTATTATACTCTCAAATACTTTTTTATACTCTCATATACTCTATGATACTCTTTTATACTCTCATATACTCTATTATACTCTCATATACTTTTTTATACTCTCATATACTCTATTATACTCTCACATACTCTTTTATACTCTCATATACTCTATTATACTCTCATATACTTTTTTATACTCTCATATACTCTATTATACTCTCACATACTCTTTTATACTCTATTATACTCTTTTATACTCTATTATACTCTTTTATACTCTCATATACTCTTTTATACTCTCATATACTCTATTATACTCTCACATACTCTTTTATACTCTCATATACTCTTTTATACTCTCATATACTCTATTATACTCTCACCTACTCTTTTATACTCTTTTATACTCTCATATACTCTTTTATACTCTCATATACTTTATTATACTCTCATATACTCTATTATACTCTCATATACTCTTTTATACTCTCATATACTCTATTATACTCTTTTATACTCTTTTATACTCTCATATACTCTATTATACTCTATTATACTCTCATATACTCTTTTATACTCTCATATACTCTATTATACTCTCACATACTCTTTTATACTCTATTATACTCTTTTATACTCTATTATACTCTTTTATACTCTCATATACTCTTTTATACTCTCATATACTCTATTATACTCTCACATACTCTTTTATACTCTCATATACTCTTTTATACTCTCATATACTCTATTATACTCTCACCTACTCTTTTATACTCTTTTATACTCTCATATACTCTTTTATACTCTCATATACTTTATTATACTCTCATATACTCTATTATACTCCCATATACTCTTTTATACTCTCATATACTCTATTATACTCTTTTATACTCTTTTATACTCTCATATACTCTATTATACTCTATTATACTCTCATATACTCTTTTATACTCTCATATACTCTATTATACTCTCACATACTCTTTTATACTCTCATATACTCTATTATACTCTCATATACTCTATTATACTCTCACCTACTCTTTTATACTTTTTTATACTCTCATATACTCTATTATACTCTCATATACTCTATTATACTCTCATATACTCTTTTATACTCTCATATACTCTATTATACTCTCATATACTCTTTTATACTCTATTATACTCTTTTATACTCTCATATACTCTATTATACTCTCACCTACTTTTTTATACTCTTTTATACTCTCACTCTATTATACTCTCATATACTCTTTTATACTCTCATATACTCTTTTATACTATCATATAGTCTTTTATACTCTCATATACTCTTTTATACTCTCATATACTCTTTTATACTATCATATAGTCTTTTATACTCTCATATACTCTTTTATACTCTCATATACTCCATTATACTCTCATATAGGAGACTTGCACCACCGATTTCCGCCATTAGGGAGATCTTCATGAATATAAGAGGATTTCAGAGGAATCTCCATATATTGTAGCGTTATTATCATTCTCCACCCCAATAAACAGGCCGGCATATAAGTGACCCCAGTACAGACACAGGAGAGGACGTTCTACACTCCGGGGAGATATGAGGAACATCAGGCCATGACACTGGCTGATATACACTGACAGGCTACATTCTTCCCAATATTGATCCAATAAAGAAAAGAAACATGGCCGCCCCCACGGGTGACAGGAGCAATAAATATAACAAAGCCTTCCCTGAAAGGAGATTTCCCTGTAAATTATACAGGAACAGACAGATTACATGGAGGACTATATACTCTACATCCCCCTTTACACCAGTGTTTCCCGACCAGCGTGCCTCCAGCTGTTGCAAAACTACAACTCCCAGCATGCCTGGACAGCCAACGGCTGTCCGGGCATGCTGGGAGATGTAGTTTTGCAACAGCTGGGGGTTCACTATACTACAGACTCCATCACCAGTCGCTTCCATCTCCCCCCAACATTAAAGGGGTTATCCAGGAAAAAACTTTTTTTTATATATCAACTGGCTCCAGAAAGTTAAACAGATTTGTAAATTACTTCTATTAGAAAAAAATCTTAATCCTTTCAGTACTAATGAGCTTCTGAAGTTAAGGTTGTTCTTTTCTGTCTAAGTCCTCTCTGATGACACCTGTCTCGGGAACCGCCCAGTTTAGAAGAGGTTTTGCTATGGGGATTTGCTTCTAAACTGGGCGGTTCCCGAGACACGTGTCATCAGAGAGCACTTAGACTGAAAAGAACAACCTTAACTTCAGAAGCTCATAAGTACTGAAAGGATTAAGATTTTTTAATAGAAGTAATTTACAAATCTGTTTAACTTTCTGGAACCAGTTGATATATATATATATAAAAAAAGTTTATTCCTAGAATACCCCTTTAAGAACCAATACTCCGAAAGTCATTCAGAAAGTTTTCAGACCCTTTCACTTTTTCCACATTTTGTTATGTTGCTCATTGTGATAAATAAATAAATAAACAAATAAATGAATGTCCCCACTATTCTACCCTCAATATCCCATAATGACAAAGTGATAAGAGAATTTTTTTAAATGCCTGCAAATATTTTTTTTTAAATAAAAATTTCCTAAGACACCTGATATTTATCTCTGGCTCCTCCCATTTCTCCCCCTTGGTCGGATTCACCTGTGGTAAATTCATCTGATTGGACAGGATTTGCAAAGACACGGCCCTGTCTATATAAGGTCTCACAGCTGACAATGTATATCAGAGCAAACACCAAGACATGAGGCGGAAAGGACTGCCTGTAGAGCTCAGAGACGGGATTGTGTGGAGGTGCTGATCTGGAGAAGGGACAAACCATGTCTGCTGCACTGAAAGTTCCCAAGAGCCCCAGTGGTCTCCATAATTCTTACATGGGAGAAGAAGGAACAACCAGGACTCTTCCTAGAGCTGCCGCCCCAACAAACTAAGGAATCGGGGGAGAAGGGTCTTGGTAAGAGAAAACCGAAAACCCAATGGTCACTCTGAGCTCCAAAGATCCTGTGTACAGATGGGAGAAACTTCCAGAAGGTCCAGAACCATCACTGAGGCCTCCACAATCTGGACAGAAAGAAGAAAGAAGCCTCCTCAGTAATAACATGGAAGACGTCTGGAGATTACAGAGAAGATCTAAAGGATCAGACTGTGAGGGACAAGATTCTCTCGTCTGATGGAACAAAGATGGAAGTTTTTATCCTTAATACTGAACGTCATGTCTGGAGGAAACCAGGTACTGCCCATCACCCGCCCAATACCATCCCTACAGTGATCATGGTGGGGGCAGCATCATGTCTGGGGGAAACCAGGTACTGCCCATCACCCGCCCAATACCATCCCTACAGTGATCATGGTGGGGGCAGCATCATGTCTGGAGGAAACCAGGCACTGCCCATCACCTGCCCAATACCATCCCTACAGTGATCATGGTGGGGGCAGCATCATGTCTGGAGGAAACCAGGCACTGCCCATCACCTGCCCAATACCATACCTACAGTGATCATGGTGGGGGCAGCATCATGTCTGGAGGAAACCAGGCACTGCCCATCACCTGCCCAATACCATCCCTACAGTGATCATGGTGGGGGCAGCATCATGTCTGGAGGAAACCAGGCACTGCCCATCACCTGCCCAATACCATCCCTACAGTGATCATGGTGGGGGCAGCATCATGTCTGGGGGAAACCAGGCACTGCCCATCACCTGCCCAATACCATCCCTACAGTGATCATGGTGGGGGCAGCATCATGTCTGGGGGAAACCAGGTACTGCCCATCACCTGCCCAATACCATCCCTACAGTGATCATGGTGGGGGCAGCATCATGTCTGGAGGAAACCAGGTACTGCCCATCACCTGCCCAATACCATCCCTACAGTGATCGTGGTGGGGGCAGCATCATTTCTGGGGGAAACCAGGCACTACCCATCACCTGCCCAATACCATCCCTACAGTGATCATGGTGGGGGCAGCATCATGTCTGGGGGAAACCAGGTACTGCCCATCAACTGCCCAATACCATCCCTACAGTGATCATGGTGGGGGCAGCATCATGTCTGGAGGAAACCAGGCACTGTCCATCACCTGCCCAATACCATCCCTACAGTGATCATGGTGGGGGCCGCATCATATCTGGAGGAAACCAGGCACTGCCCATCACCTGCCCAATACCATCCCTACAGTGATCATGGTGGGGGCAGCATCATGTCTGGGGGAAACCAGGCACTGCCCATCACCTGCCCAATACCATCCCTACAGTCATCATGGTGGGGGCAGCATTATGCTGTGGGGATAGGGAGACTGATCAGGATTGAGGGGAAAGCTGAATTTAGCAAAGTACAGAGATATTCTTAATAGAAACTTAATCCAGAACACTCTGGACCTTAAACTGGGATCATTCACCTCCCAACAAGACAATGACCCGCAGAGACGGAACCAAATGGAACAGGAGAGACCTGAAAATGAGAATAATGGGGGAAAGTGCCAAAAATGCGGGTGTGTAAACCTTTTGGCCTCGTCCCCAAGAAGACAGGAGGCCGGAATCACTGTCAAAAGAGCTTCACCTAAGTCCTGAGGAAAGGGTATGAAACCTTTTCACTTTGTCATTATGGGATATTGAGGGCAGAAAAAAGCACAAGGAGCAACATAACAAAACAAAAATATTCTTATACTGCCCCCTATGTACACGTGTAGGGGAGATTTATCAAAACCTGTGTAGAGGAAGAAGAGTGAGGCAGTTGTCCAAAGCAGCCAATCAGATCACTTCTCTTTGGGCAACTGCACCGCTCTCCCCTTTACACAGGTTTTGGTAAATCTCCCCCGTGTACATCCATATTTCTTCCTTACACTTTAGATCTAAATAATGAATAATAATAATAATAAGCCCCAATATTCTACCCTTCTTCCTCCCCATGTTCCTGACCGTCCTCTCTCATCCCCTTTTCATTACCTCATCCTCTGGACTTAGATCAATGTCCTATCATCCATTATGGCGCACAATGAATAACCTCTCTTCGTGACCTTTGCTCTTCTCCTCCCTCTTCCCATCTCCATCGATGACCTTACATTTTCCTATCATCTCTTCATGTTACTCCGTGACCCTTCAGCTGCCCATAGACCTTAGAGAACCACTGCCCAAAAATAATCCTCAAGGTGACCAGAAACACTGGACACTTGTTATTAGACCCCACCATTACTTGGGGGAATCATCTGACATTTAGTGGGGGGTCTTCCCACCCATAGTAATGACGTCACCCATCTCCTGAGTTTCTCCTTGCACGGTAGCCCTCCTGGCTACCTAGTTGTGATACTACACCAGCTCTGTGCACCCTACGTCCTCATCATCATGGTTGTCCCCCTGATCATATCGTAAGGACACATCCATACACATCAAAACCTTTTTCTCTCTATGGACATCATCGGACAACCCTAGTTGACCAGTCTCCAGGGGACAACACCAAGCCGGTTGGTACATTATTCTCTAGATGTTAGGATGGTCTTCTCTTACCCCCATTATTTGATCAGACTCCCATCCCAGCCCCCATAACCATCTCAGTCTATCACTCAGGTTTCCTTGAGTCACCACTGACAGACATTGCCTCCAATCTCTGAGACTCTTCTTGTCTATCCCGATCACTCGATAACGTTGTACCCCATCTCATGAGTATCTCTTTGCACGGTGGCACTCATGGAGACCCATCTGGGCATACTACACCAGCTCTGTGCACCCTACGTTCTCTTGGCTGTCCCACACGTCGGACTCCCACTGGTAAAAAGCCATACGCCATCAAGTCATATGGTTAGAAAACCTTCTTCTCTCTATACGAAAACCGGAAGGCTATGAAAACTTACTTCCCGAGATGAAGGCGCTTGCTCCAGAAGAGGTACTGACATTTTTTTATTTTATGTTGGCAACATAAAATAAAAATTGTTCATCTAGGGAAGCAAGTTTTCATAGCCTTCCGATTTTCATCAATATACCGTACCTGACGTTGTCATCTCCGGCACTTCCCTGTGCCAGCTGCCCCATACCTTGGCTTTCCCAACGCTACTGTAGGTGTTGTGCTCTGAGCGCAACACCTTAGGGTAAGGAGCCTCATTTTTATTACTGCTTCATTATACCCAAGCGGTACTCACGAGGGGCGCCCCCTGCTGTCTTTTTTGTTTCTTTCATTTTTCTTCTCTCTATAGACATCATCAGACAACCCTAGATGACCAGTGTCCAGGGGACAACACCAAGCTCCTGGGCACAGTAAGTTCTTCGCTATAAAGAATTATTATTTTTTTTTCCGCCTGACCACAGTGCTCTCTGCTGACACCTCTGCCCATGTCAGGAACTGTCCAGAGCTCCTACTCTGGACAGTTGCTGACATGGGCAGAGGTGTCAGCAGAGAGCACTGTGGTCAGGCAGAAAAAAAAAAAATAAGTACTTCCTGTGGAGCATAAAGAAGCTGATAAATACTGGAAGGATTAAGATTTTTTAATAGAAGTAATATACAAATCTGTTTAACTTTCTGGCACCAGTTGATTTAAAAATAAAAAATGTTTTCAGTGGAGTACCCCTTTAAGGGCTTTACTCCAGCACCAGCAGTCTTATCAGATGACCAGGTGCAGTGATCAAACCCCACACCCCTCTCTCTGCAAAGCCAGAGGATTTATTAGGAAATGCAGGCCTGCAAAAAAATTCAATTAGTATGGCTGAAACAAAAAAAAAAACAAAAAAAAAAACAAGCCTGCCACATCAGCTAAAACAGGTAAGCAAAAGGCATACACAAGAACCTCTATGTTATTCTCTAATAGCAGCCGTTGGCTGTTCGGGCATACTGGGAATTGTATTTTTGCAACAGCTGGAGACACACTTTGGAAAACACTACCCTTCGGTTGTGGAGGACTTTATCCTTCCATGGACGCCCATTCATATGAATGTAAGAGCAGGAGAAACATAGGTTAATGGATCTGTGGGTGATCAGCTGATCCCCTGGGGCGGCCGTCGTAGAGGGGGGGGGGGGGGGGGTCTGACTTGATGGTGTAAGGAGGGATGCTCCCTCCCTTACTGGTGGAGGCTCAAGTAAATTACTGGAGTAGGAGTCGGCTTAGGAACATTGAGAAACACGTTGTGACCTCTATAGTCACTCACATCCCACATTTTCATCATTATTATGACTATCTATGCCCCCCGGACTGTACATAACATCACACGCAGGTTGGTGCGGCCACTAGCCCCTCGCGCCTGGTGCTCGGCTGCTGCAATTATTTCCTGTTGGCCAAATCAGCCGATGCCATCTGCTCCCCCCTCATCCTCAATGCTACAAGGCTCCGTGCCTGAGGCTGTGACTGCATGCAGGGGATGATGGGGTGTGGGCACAAAGGGGTTAAACTGACTTTGTATATCATGTGATGTGCATTAGCTTTACTAGAGTAAAGGGTTAACACATGCATGGTGCCCATTCTAACCCTACATTGTGCCTGTTCTATCCCTACATGGTGCCCTTTCTATCCCTACATGGTGCCCGTTCTAACCCTACATGGTGCCCATTCTATCCCTGCATGGTGCCCGTTCTAAGCCTATATGGTGTCCGTTCTAACCAAGCATGGTTCCCGTTCTAACCCTACATGGTGCCCATTCTAACCCTACATGGTGCCCATTCTATCCCTGCATGGTGCCCGTTCTAAGCCTATATGGTGTCCGTTCTAACCAAGCATGGTGCCCGTTCTAATCCTACATGGTGCCCGTTCTAACCCCTACATGGTGCCTGTTCTAACCCTGCATGGTGCCCATTCTAACCCTACATGGTTCCCGTTCTAACCATGCATGGTGCCCGTTCTAACCCTGCATGGTGCCCATTCTAACCCTGCATGGTGCCTGTTCTAACCCTGCATGGTGCCCGTTCTAACCCTACATGGTGCCCATTCTATCGCTACACGGTGCCCATTCTATCCCTACATGGTGCCTGTTCTATCCCTACATGGTGCCCGTTCTAACCCTACATGGTGCCCATTCTATCCCTACATTGTGCCTGTTCTATCCCTACATAGTGCCCGTTCTAACCCTACATGGTGCCCGTTCTAACCATGCATGTTGCCCGTTCTAACCCTACATGGTCCCCGTTCAAACCCTACATGGTGCCCATTCTAACCCTACATGGTGCCTGTTCTATCCCTACATGGTGCCCGTTCTAACCCTACATGGTCCCCGTTCTAACCCTACTAACCCACTAGGAGCTCTGAAGGACATGTAGTGAATTCTGCAATATCAAAGCAAAGGAAATATATCTGCGGCATTATCCGAACAAATGATGGATGCCGGATTATGGGATATTCTGGTTATGGGAAGAACTGCACTGTATTTATCACATCTAAGCATTGGTCTTCACTTCTCGTTCCAATACCCCCTCGTGGCCCACCATTGTGTAGTCATAGGCAGCCATCATCAGGAGAATCTCACATATCACAACATAACTCCATGTGTTATAAGGAAAGTAGAAAGGGTAATAAAATAAATAAATGAATGAATATATATATATATATATATATATATATATATATATATACTATACTATCCCATCCCACCAAACTCTGCCCAAACCTTTAAATTCCCCGCTCACCCTTCACATGACCCACCAACCACTGCCCTCTTCTATCTAGTCCACCTATAATGCAGCCATCTTTTCCCTGCCCTTCCCCAAATCAAACTATACCATGTCCTTCCCCAGCCCCATTGTACTCTGCCCTTCCCCAAGTCAACTAGTTCCCTTCCCATAATCACCCAATACCCTGCCCTTCTCCTAGTTATTCCAATATCACCTGATACCCTTCCCTACCTCAGGTCACCCCTACACCAGCCCTTATTCTACATATATTAACATTATACCCTGCCCTTCCTCATATTATCCCTATACCCTGCCCTTCCTCATATCATCCTTATACCCTGCCCTTCCTATATCATCCCTATACCCTGCCCTTCCTTATATTATCCCTATACCCTGCCCTTCCTATATCATCCCTATACCCTGCCCTTCCTCATATCATCCTTATACCCTGCCCTTCCTGTATCACCCCTATACCCTGCCCTTCCTATATCACCCCTATACCCTGCCCTTCCTATATCATCCCTATACCCTGCCCTTCCTATATCATCCCTATACCCTGCCCTTCCTATATCACCCCTATACCCTGCCCTTCCTATATCATCCCTATACCCTGCCCTTCCTATATCATCCCTATACCCTGCCCTTCTTACATCATCCCTATACCCTGCCCTTCCTATATCATCCCTATACCCTGCCCTTCCTATATCATCCCTATACCCTGCCCTTCCTATATCACCCCTATACCCTGCCCTTCCTATATCATCCCTATACCCTGCCCTTCTTATATCATCCCTATACCCTGCCCTTCCTATATCATCCCTATACCCTGCCCTTCTTATATCATCCCTATACCCTGCCCTTCTTATAGCATCCCTATACCCTGCCCTTCCTATATCATCCCTATACCCTGCCCTTCTTATATCATCCCTATACCCTGCCCTTCCTATATCATCCCTATACCCTGCCCTTCCTATATCATCCCTATACCCTGCCCTTCTTATATCATCCCTATACCCTGCCCTTCTTATATCATCCCTATACCCTGCCCTTCTTATATCATCCCTATACCCTGCCCTTCTTACATCATCCCTATACCCTGCCCTTCTTATATCATCCCTATACCCTGCCCTTCCTCATATCATCCCTATACCCTGCCCTTCCTATATCATCCCTATACCCTGCCCTTCCTATATCATCCCTATATCCTGCCCTTCCTATATCATCCCTATACCCTGCTCTTCTTATATCATCCCTATACCCTGCCCTTCCTATATCATCCCTATACCCTGCCCTTCTTATATCATCCCTATACCCTGCCCTTCTTATATCATCCCTATACCCTGCCCTTCCTATATCATCCCTATACCCTGCCCTTCCTATATCATCCCTATACCCTGCCCTTCTTATATCATCCCTATACCCTGCCCTTCCTATATCATCCCTATACCCTGCCCTTCTTATATCATCCCCATACCCTGCCCTTCTTATATCATCCCTATACCCTGCCCTTCTTATATCATCCATATACCCTGCCCTTCTTATATCATCCCTATACCCTGCCCTTCCTATATCATCCCTATACCCTGCCCTTCCTATATCATCCCTATACCCTGCTCTTCTTATATCATCCCTATACCCTGCCCTTCCTATATCATCCCTATACCCTGCCCTTCCTATATCATCCCTATACCCTGCCCTTCTTATATCATCCCTATACCCTGCTCTTCTTATATCATCCCTATACCCTGCCCTTCCTATATCATCCCTATACCCTGCTCTTCTTATATCATCCCTATACCCTGCCCTTCCTATATCATCCCTATACCCTGCCCTTCCTATATCATCCCTATACCCTGCCCTTCCTATATCATCCCTATACCCTGCCCTTCCTATATCATCCCTATACCCTGCTCTTCTTATATCATCCCTATACCCTGCCCTTCCTATATCATCCCTATACCCTGCCCTTCTTATATCATCCCTATACCCTGCCCTTCTTATATCATCCCTATACCCTGCCCTTCTTATATCATCCCTATACCCTGCCATTCCTCATATCATCCCTATACCCTGCCTTTCCTATATCATCCCTATACCCTGCCCTTCCTATATCATCCCTATACCCTGCCCTTCTTACATCATCCCTATACCCTGCCCTTCCTATATCATCCCTATACCCTGCCCTTCCTATATCATCCCTATACCCTGCCCTTCTTATATCACCCCTATACCCTGCCCTTCTTATATCATCCCTATACCCTGCCCTTCCTATATCATCCCTATACCCTGCCCGTCCTATATCATCCCTATACCCTGCCCTTCCTATATCATCCCTATACCCTGCCCTTCTTATATCATCCCTATACCCTGCCCTTCTTATATCATCCCTATACCCTGCCCTTCCTATATCATCCCTATACCCTGTTCTTCCTCATATCATCCTTATATCCTGCCCTTCCTATATCACCCCTATACCCTGCCCTTCTTATAGCATCCCTATACCCTGCCCTTCTTATAGCATCCCTATACCCTGCCCTTCTTATATCATCCCTATACCCTGCCCTTCCTCATATCATCCCTATACCCTGCCCTTCCTATATCATCCCTATACCCTGCCCTTCTTATATCATCCCTATACCCTGCCCTTCCTATATCATCCCTATACCCTGCCCTTCTTATATCATCCCCATACCCTGCCCTTCTTATATCATCCCTATACCCTGCCCTTTCTCATATCATCCCTATACCCTGCCCTTCCTCATATCATCCCTATACCCTGCCCTTCCTACATCATCCCTATACCCTGCCCTTCCTATATCATCCCTATACCCTGCCCTTCCTATATCATCCCTATACCCTGACCTTCCTCATATCATCCCTATACCCTGCCCTTCCTATATCATCCCTATACCCTGCCCTTCCTATATCATCCCTATACCCTGCCCTTCTTATATCATCCCTATACCCTGCCCTTCCTATATCATCCCTATACCCTGCCCTTCTTATATCACCCCTATACCCTGCCCTTCCTATATCATCCCTATACCCTGCCCTTCCTATATCATCCCTATACCCTGCCCTTCCTATATCATCCCTATACCCTGCCCTTCCTATATCATCCCTATACCCTGCCCTTCCTCATATCATCCCTATACCCTGCCCTTCCTATATCATCCCTATACCCTGCCCTTCTTATATCATCCCTATACCCTGCCCTTCTTATATCACCCCTATACCCTGCCCTTCCTATATCATCCCTACACCCTGCCCTTCTTATATCATCCCTATACCCTGTCCTTCCTATATCATCCCCATACCCTGCCCTTCTTATATCATCCCTATACCCTGCCCTTCTTATATCATCTCTATACCCTGCCCTTCTTATATCATCCCTATACCCTGCCCTTCTTATATCATCCCTATACCCTGCCCTTCTTATATCATCCCTATACCCTGCCCTTCCTATATCATCCCTATACCCTGCCCTTCCTATATCATCCCTATACCCTGCCCTTCCTATATCATCCCTACACCCTGCCCTTCTTATATCATCCCTATACCCTGCCCTTCCTATATCATCCCAATACCCTGCCCTTCTTATATCATCCCTATACCCTGCCCTTCCTATATCATCCCCATACCATGCCCTTCTTATATCATCCCTATACCCTGCCCTTCCTATATCATCCCCATACCCTGCCCTTCTTATATCATCCCTATACCCTGCCCTTCTTATATCATCCCTATACCCTGCCCTTCCTCATATCATCCCTATACCCTGCCCTTCCTATATCATCCCTATACCCTGCCCTTCCTATATCATCCATATACCCTGCCCTTCCTATATCATCCCTATACCCTGCCCTTCCTCATATCATCCCTATACCCTGCCCTTCCTATATCATCCCTATACCCTGCCCTTCCTATATCATCCCTATACCCTGCCTTTCTTATATCATCCCTATACCCTGCCCTTTCTCATATCATCCCTATACCCTGCCTTTCTTATATCATCCCTATACCCTGCCTTTCCTATATCATCCCTATACCCTGCCCTTCCTATATCATCCCTATACCCTGCCCTTCCTATATCATCCCTACACCCTGCCCTTCTTATATCATCCCTATACCCTGTCCTTCCTATATCATCCCCATACCCTGCCCTTCTTATATCATCCCTATACCCTGCCCGTCCTATATCATCCCTATACCCTGCCCTTCCTATATCATCCATATACCCTGCCCTTCCTATATCATCCCTATACCCTGCCCTTCTTATAGCACCCCTATACCCTGCCCTTCTTATATCATCCCTATACCCTGCCCTTCCTATATCATCCCTATACCCTGCCCTTCTTATATCATCCCTATACCCTGCCCTTCATCATGTCATCCCTATACCCTGCCCTTCCTATATCATCCCTATACCCTGCCCTTCCTATATCATCCCTATACCCTGCCCTTCTTATATCACCCATATACCCTGCCCTTCCTCATATCATCCCTATACCCTGCCCTTCCTCATATCATCCCTATACCCTGCCCTTCCTATATCATCCCTATACCCTGCCCTTCCTATATCATCCCTATACCCTGCCCTTCTTATATCATCCCTATACCCTGCCCTTCTTATATCATCCCTATACCCTGCCCTTCTTATATCATCCCTATACCCTGCCCTTCTTATATACTCCCTATACCCTTCCCTTCTTATATCATCCCTATACCCTGCCCTTCTTATATCATCCCTATACCCTGCCCTTCTTATATCATCCCTATACCCTGCCCTTCTTATATAATCCCTATACCCTTCCCTTCTTATATCATCCCTATACCCTGCCCTTCTTATATAATCCCTATACCCTGCCCTTCTTATATCATCCCTATACCCTGCCCTTCTTATATCATCCCTATACCCTGCCCTTCTTATATCATCCCTATACCCTGCCCTTCCTATATCATCCCTATACCCTGCCCTTCTTATATCATCCCTATACCCTGCCCTTCTTATATCATCCCTATACCCTGCCCTTCCTATATCATCCCTATACCCTGCCCTTCCTATATCATCCCTATACCCTGCCCTTCTTATATCATCCCTATACCCTGCCCTTCCTATATCATCCCTATACCCTGCCCTTCCTATATCATCCCTATACCCTGCCCTTCCTATATCATCCCTATACCCTGCCCTTCTTATGTCATCCCTATACCCTGCCCTTCTTATATCATCCCTATACCCTGCCCTTCTTATATCATCCCTATACCCTGTCCTTCTTATATCATCCCTATACCCTGCCCTTCTTATATCATCCCTATACCCTGCCCTTCCTATATCATCCCTATACCCTGCCTTTCCTATATCATCCCTATACCCTGCCCTTCTTATATCATCCCTATACCCTGCCCTTCTTATATCATCCCTATACCCTGCCCTTCTTATATTATCCCTATACCCTGCCCTTCCTATATCATCCCTATACCCTGCCCTTCCTCATATCATCCCTATACCCTGCCCTTCTTATATCATCCCTATACCCTGCCCTTCTTATATCATCCCTATACCCTGCCCTTCTTATATCATCCCTATACCCTGCCCTTCCTCATATCATCCCTATACCCTGCCCTTCCTCATATCATCCCTATACCCTGCCCTTCCTATATCATCCCTATACCCTGCCCTTCCTCATGTCATCCCTACACCCTGCCCTTCTTATATCATCCCTATACCCTGCCCTTCTTATATCATCCCTATATCCTGCCCTTCTTATATCATCCCTATATCCTGCCCTTCCTATATCATCCCTATACCCTGCCCTTCCTATATCATCCCTATACCCTGCCCTTCCTCATGTCATCCCTATACCCTGCCCTTCTTATATCATCCCTATACCCTGCCCTTCCTATATCATCCCTATACCCTGCCCTTCCTATATCATCCCTATACCCTGCCCTTCCTATATCATCCCTATACCCTGCCCTTCCTATATCATCCCTATACCTGCCCTTCTTATATCATCCCTATACCCTGCCCTTCTTATATCATCCCTATACCCTGCCCTTCTTATATAATCCCTATACCCTGCCCTTCTTATATCATCCCTATACCCTGCCCTTCTTATATCATCCCTATACCCTGCCCTTCCTCATATCATCCTTATACCCTGCCCTTCTTATATCATCCCTATACCCTGCCCTTCTTATATCATCCCTATACCCTGCCCTTCTTATATCATCCCTATACCCTGCCCTTCCTATATCATCCCTATACCCTGTCCTTCCTATATCATCCCTATACCCTGCCCTTCTTATATCATCCCCATACCCTGCCCTTATAATATCATCCCTATACCCTGCCCTTCCTCATATCATCCCTATACCCTGCCCTTCCTCATATCATCCCTATACCCTGCCCTTCCTCATATCTTCCCTATACCCTGCCCTTCCTATATCATCCCTATACCCTGCCCTTCTTATATCATCCCCATACCCTGCCCTTATAATATCATCCCTATACCCTGCCCTTCCTCATGTCATCCCTACACCCTGCCCTTCTTATATCATCCCTATACCCTGCCCTTCCTCATATCATCCCTATACCCTGCCCTTCTTATATCATCCCTATACCCTGCCCTTCTTATATCATCCCTATACCCTGCCCTTCTTATATCATCCCTATACCCTGCCCTTCTTATATCATCCCTATACCCTGCCCTTCCTATATCATCCCTATACCCTGCCCTTCCTATATCATCCCTATACCCTGCCCTTCCTATATCATCCCTATACCCTGCCCTTCCTCATGTCATCCCTATACCCTGCCCTTCTTATATCATCCCTATACCCTGCCCTTCCTATATCATCCCTATACCCTGCCCTTCCTATATCATCCCTATACCTGCCCTTCTTATATCATCTCTATACCCTGCCCTTCTTATATCATCCCTATACCCTGCCCTTCTTATATCATCCCTATACCCTGCCCTTCTTATATCATCCCTATACCCTGCCCTTCCTATATCATCCCTATACCCTGCCCTTCCTATATCATCCCTATACCCTGCCCTTCCTATATCATCCCTATACCCTGCCCTTCTTATATCATCCCTATACCCTGCCCTTCTTATATAATCCCTATACCCTGCCCTTCTTATATCATCCCTATACCCTGCCCTTCCTATATCATCCCTATACCCTGCCCTTCCTATATCATCCCTATACCCTGCCCTTCTTATATCATCCCTATACCCTGCCCTTCCTATATCATCCCTATACCTGCCCTTCTTATATCATCTCTATACCCTGCCCTTCCTCATATCATCCCTATACCCTGCCCTTCTTATATAATCCCTATACCCTGCCCTTCTTATATCATCCCTATACCCTGCCCTTCTTATATCATCCCTATACCCTGCCCTTCTTATATCATCCCTATACCCTGCCCTTCTTATATCATCCCTATACCCTGCCCTTCCTATATCATCCCTATACCTGCCCTTCCTATATCATCCCTATACCCTGCCCTTCTTATATCATCCCTATACCCTGCCCTTCTTATATCATCCCTATACCCTGCCCTTCCTATATCATCCCTATACCCTGCCCTTCTTATATCATCCCTATACCCTGCCCTTCCTATATCATCCCTATACCTGCCCTTCTTATATCATCCCCATACCCTGCCCTTCTTATATCATCCCTATACCCTGCCCTTCTTATATCATCCATATACCCTGCCCTTCTTATATCATCCCTATACCCTGCCCTTCCTCATATCATCCCTATACCCTGCCCTTCTTATATCATCCCTATACCCTGCCCTTCTTATATCATCCCTATACCCTGCCCTTCCTATATCATCCCTATACCCTGCCCTTCTTATATCATCCCTATACCCTGCCCTTCTTATATCATCCCTATACCCTGCCCTTCTTATATCATCCCTATACCCTGCCCTTCCTATATCACCCCTATACCCTGCCCTTATTCTACATATATTAATATTATACCCTGATCTTCCTTATACCCTGCCTACTTCCTCTGCCCTTACCTATTGCCTCTGCCCTTACCTACTTCCTCTGCCCTTACCTACTTCCTCTGCCCTTACCTTTTTCCTCTGCCCTTACCTACTTCCTCTGCCCTTACCTACTGCCTCTTTAGTGACTCATCTCAACAGCCAGACACTGACTCTAATTTATCTCAATCTGATCCCTTCTCCCCCTGTACCCAACTACTCTTGTCTGTTCTCCACTTGTACCCACCTGACTTCTGCCCTACACACTGTGTCCATCTACCCTTCTCCACCTGTACCCACACACTCCCCACCTTTCACCATCTGTTACCAACTACTCCCTGGCCCTCTTCACCTGTACTCACCTACCCCATGCTGTTCTCCACTTGCACCCACCTACTCTTTGCTGTTCTCCAACTGTACCCAGCTCACCTCTGCCCTTCACAGGTATACCCATCTACCCATTCCCACCTGTACCCACCTACCCTTTACCTGTACCCACCTATACCCCAGCCTTTCACCACCTGTACCCACCTACCCCTTGACCCTCTCCACATGTACCTACCTATCTTATGCCCATCTCCACCTGTACCCACCTACTCCCTGCCCTTCTCCATCTGCACTCACCTAATTCCTCTCTACCAGTCTACCCTATGACCTTCCGATAAACCACTTCTGACCTATCCTGATACCCCAGACCCTGCCCTTCACTCCATGCCCAGTCCGTGCCCTCTGCTCTTCTCCTCTATATCCTGCCCTTCACCCCTCATGCCCTGACCTTTAACCCTCATGCCTTGACCTTTACCCCCCATGCCCTGACCTTTACCCCTCACACCCTAACCTTTACCCCTCACGCCCTGACCTTTACCCCTCACGCCCTGACCTTTACCCCTCATGCCCTGCCCTTTACCCCTCACTCCCTGACCTTTACCCCTCACGTCCTGACCTTTACCCCCATGCCCTGACCTTTACCCCTCATGCCCTGACCTGTACCCCTTACACCCTGACCTGTACCCCTCATGTCCCGACCTGTACCCCATCCCCATCCCGTGCTCACCAGTCGGTGTGGGGCTCGTCCACCACCAGCAGCACCTTGGCCCCTCTGGCCGCCGCCCCGGACACCCCCCCGGCCGCCGTGGACACCTGCTCGCTGAGGGCGGCCGTGGTCTGCTTCACCGCATTGGACAGGGAGGAGAAGAAGCCGCCGCCGCCTCCCCCGGCGCTGGGCTCCGGTGACACTGCCGGGGAGACTGCGGGCGGCGGGGCGGGGTGGTCCGGACGCTGCAGGTCGCTCATGTAGCCGTTGGGCAGGTTGGCCATGAAGTTACTGTCCGACAGGCGGCGCCGCAGGTAATTCATCATGTGCTCCGGGCCGGGGCTCGCTCCTGATCGGGGGTCTATGGGTACTGTCACCGGTGACCGCTGAGGTGCTCGGCTCTGACCGGCAGGGACCCGGTATCACGGCTCCAGTCACCGATCAGGTCCCCGCAGAATTGGTGACCGATCGCGGACAGATCCTCTGCCGACCGGACCGGGAGACGATGGAGAGCCGCCAGGTGCTCGGGCGGCGGAGGAGGACGGAGCCGGGAGAGGATGGAGAGCCGCCAGGTGCTCGGGCGGCGGAGGAGGACGGAGCCGGGAGAGGATGGAGAGCCGCCAGGTGCTCGGGCGGCGGAGGAGGACGGAGCCGGGAGAGGATGGAGAGCCGCCAGGTGCTCGGGCGGCGGAGGGGGACGGAGCCGGGAGAGGATGGAGAGCCGCCAGGTGCTCGGGCGGCGGAGGAGGACGGAGCCGGGAGAGGATGGAGAGCCGCCAGGTGCTCGGGCGGCGGAGGAGGACGGAGCCGGGAGAGGATGGAGAGCCGCCAGGTGCTCGGGCGGCGGAGGAGGACGGAGCCGGGAGAGGATGGAGAGCCGCCAGGTGCTCCGGCCGCTCCGCTCGTTGCTCTTCAATCTGTCTCCTCGACGACCGAGCCAGAAGAGCATCTCCCACCCCCCTCCCCCCGGTCACTTGGTCTCTCCATCCGACTCCCCTCTCTGCAACCATGGAAAAGTCCAGACCCCTAATCAATTAAACGGGGTAAGGATGTGCCAAGTGAAAAAAAAGGGGAGGCGGGGTGGTGATGGTGAATCACCTACAACCCTCCCTCTATGACGCGGAGAAATGGTGCAGTCCGGTACCCAAAGGAAGAAGTAGGAAAGATGGAGAGAAGGCAGCACTGACAGAGGAGGAAGGATGACAGGGAGAAACATTATAGAAAGAGAGAAAGACTGTGTATATAGAGAGGAGAGACTACAGAGAGAGGCTGGGGGTATATAGAGACTGTACAGAGAGAGGCTGGGGTATAAAGAGAGACTGTACAGAGAGAGGCTGGGGTATATAGAGAGACTGTACAGAGAGAGGCTGGGGGTATATAGAGACTGTACAGAGGCTGGGGGTATATAGAGAGACTGTACAGAGAGAGGCTGGGGGTATATAGAGACTGTACAGAGGCTGGGGGTATATAGAGAGACTGTACAGAGAGAGGCTGGGGGTATATAGAGACTGTACAGAGAGAGGCTGGGGGTATATAGAGACTGTACAGAGAGAGGCTGGGGGTATATAGAGACTGTACAGAGAGAGGCTGGGGGTATATAGAGACTGTACAGAGAGAGGCTGGGGGTATATATAGAGACTGTACAGAGAGAGGCTGGGGGTATATATATATAGAGACTGTACAGAGAGAGGCTGGGGTATATATATATAGAGACTGTACAGAGAGAGGCTGGGGTATATATATATAGAGACTGTACAGAGAGAGGCTGGGGGGTATATATATATAGAGACTGTACAGAGAGAGGCTGGGGGTATATATAGAGACTGTACAGAGAGAGGCTGGGGGTATATATATATAGACTGTACAGAGAGAGGCTGGGGGTATATATATAGAGACTGTACAGAGAGAGGCTGGGGGTATATATAGAGACTGTACAGAGAGAGGCTGGGGGTATATAGAGACTACAGAGAGAGGCTGGGGGTATATATAGAGACTGTACAGAGAGAGGCTGGGGGTATATATATAGAGACTGTACAGAGAGAGGCTGGGGGTACATAGAGACTGTACAGAGAGAGGCTGGGGGTATATATAGAGACTGTACAGAGAGAGGCTGGGGGTATATAGAGACTACAGAGAGAGGCTGGGGGTATATATAGAGAGGCTGGGGTATATATATAGAGACTGTACAGAGAGAGGCTGGGGTATATAGAGAGAGGCTGGGGTATATATATAGAGACTGCACAGAGAGAGGCTGGGGTATATAGAGACTGTACAGAGAGAGGCTGGGGGTATATAGAGACTACAGAGAGAGGCTGGGGGTATATATATAGAGAGACTGTACAGAGAGAGGCTGGGGTATATATATATAGAGAGAGAGACTGTACAGAGAGAGGCTGGGGTATATATATAGAGAGAGAGACTGTACAGAGAGAGGCTGGGGGTATATATATATAGAGAGACTGTACAGAGAGAGGCTGGGGGTATATATATAGAGAGACTGTACAGAGAGAGGCTGGGGGTATATATATAGAGAGACTGTACAGAGAGAGGCTGGGGTATATATATATAGAGAGAGACTGTACAGAGAGAGGCTGGGGGTATATATATAGAGAGAGACTGTACAGAGAGAGGCTGGGGGTATATATATAGAGAGACTGTACAGAGAGAGGCTGGGGTATATATATATAGAGAGAGACTGTACAGAGATAGGCTGGGGTATATATATATATAGACTGTACAGAGATAGGCTGGGGGTATATAGAGAGACTGTACAGAGAGAGGCTGGGGTATATATATATATAGACTGTACAGAGAGAGGCTGGGGTATATATATATAGACTGTACAGAGAGAGGCTGGGGGTATATATATAGACTGTACAGAGAGAGGCTGGGGTATATATATATATAGACTGTACAGAGAGAGGCTGGGGTATATATATATAGACTGTACAGAGAGAGGCTGGGGGTATATAGGGATACTGTACAGAGAGAGGCTGGGGGGTATATATATAGACTGTACAGAGAGAGGCTGGGGTATATATATATATAGACTGTACAGAGAGAGGCTGGGGTATATATATATAGACTGTACAGAGAGAGGCTGGGGGTATATAGGGATACTGTACAGAGAGAGGCTGGGGGGTATATATATAGACTGTACAGAGAGAGGCTGGGGGTATATATATATAGAGAGAGAGACTGTACAGAGAGAGGCTGGGGGTATATATAGAGAGAGAGACTGTACAGAGAGAGGCTGGGGGTATATATATATAGAGAGAGACTGTACAGAGAGAGGCTGGGGTATATATATATATATATATATATATATATATATATATATATATATATAAAGACTGTACAGAGAGAGGATGGGAGTATATATAGAGAGACTGTACAGAGAGAGGCTGGGGGTATATAGGGAAACTGTACAGAGAGAGGCTGGGGGTATATATATATATATATATATATATATATATATATTATATATATATATATATATATATATATAAAGACTGTACAGAGAGAGGCTGGGAGTATATATAGAGAGACTGTACAGAGAGAGGCTGGGGGTATATAGGGATACTGTACAGAGAGAGGCTGGGGGGTATATATATATATATATATAGACTGTACAGAGAGAGGCTGGGGGTATATAGGGATACTGTACAGAGAGAGGCTGGGGGGTATATATATATATAGACTGTACAGAGAGAGGCTGGGGGTATATATATAGAGAGACTGTACAGAGAGAGGCTGGGGGTATATATATATATAGACTGTACAGAGAGAGGCTGGGGGTATATATAGAGCGACTGTACAGAGAGAGGCTGGGGTATATAGAGAGACTGTACAGAGAGAGGCTGGGGGTATATATAGAGAGACTGTACAGAGAGAGGTTGGGGGTATATATAGAGAGACTGTACAGAGAGAGGCTGGGGGTATATATAGAGCGACTGTACAGAGAGAGGCTGGGGGTATATATAGAGAGACTGTACAGAGAGAGGCTGGGGTATATAGAGAGACTGTACAGAGAGAGGCTGGGGGTATATATAGAGAGACTGTACAGAGAGAGGTTGGGGGTATATATAGAGAGACTGTACAGAGGCTGGGAGTATATAGAGAGACTGTACAGAGAGAGGCTGGGGGTATATATAGAGACTGTACAGAGAGAGGCTGGGGGTATATATAGGGATACTGTACAGAGAGAGGCTGGGGGTATATATAGAGAGACTGTACAGAGAGGCTGGGGGTATATATAGAGACTGTACAGAGAGAGGCTGGGGGTATATAGGGATACTGTACAGAGAGAGGCTGGGGGTATATATAGGGATACTGTACAGAGAGAGGCTGAGGGTATATATAGAGCGGAGAGACTGTAACATAGGGGGGGGGGGGGAGGGTATGAGCAGAGAGAGGTTGGGGGTATATATAGAGAGACTGTACAGAGGCTGGGAGTATATAGAGAGACTGTACAGAGAGAGGCTGGGGGTATATATAGAGACTGTACAGAGAGAGGCTGGGGGTATATATAGGGATACTGTACAGAGAGAGGCTGGGGGTATATATAGGGATACTGTACAGAGAGAGGCTGGGAGTATATATAGAGAGACTGTACAGAGAGACTGGGGGTATATAGGGATACTGTACAGAGAGAGGCTGGGGGTATATATAGAGAGACTGTACAGAGAGAGGCTGGGAGTATATATAGGGATACTGTACAGAGAGAGGCTGG
The DNA here is from genome assembly GCF_029499605.1 of Hyla sarda. NCBI lineage: Eukaryota > Metazoa > Chordata > Amphibia > Anura > Hylidae > Hyla > Hyla sarda. The sequence continues at coordinate 10,470,752 of NC_079197.1, read as the reverse complement.
GGGTATATATAGAGAGACTGTACAGAGAGGCTGGGGGTATATATAGAGACTGTACAGAGAGAGGCTGGGGGTATATATATATAGAGACTGTACAGAGAGAGGCTGGGGGTATATATAGAGAGACTGTACAGAGAGGCTGGGGGTATATATAGAGACTGTACAGAGAGAGGCTGGGGGTATATAGGGATACTGTACAGAGAGAGGCTGGGGGTATATATAGGGATACTGTACAGAGAGAGGCTGAGGGTATATATAGAGCGGAGAGACTGTAACATAGGGGGGGGGGGGAGGGTATGAGCAGGGCTGGACAGAGCGTCATGGTGCTGAGGATTTTGATGGGGGTTGCAGCCATCTGTGGGTCGTAATGCGACTCCATTTACTTACATTATGTGTGACACCAAACCATACACAGTGTAACATAGGTAGCCAGCTAATTCAGTCTGCTATGTAGATAGCCAGGTAGGTATGTAGCTAGGTAGCGCTCACATCCCCAGCACACAATGCCCCATGTGCTCGGCCCCAGTACTGACCTCTTCTGCAGATGACCTCCCCTGCTGCCGCCTGATGCCAACCTGCCTGCAGGGAATGGGGCTGGCCGGGGAGCATTAGAAAGGCTTCAGTCCTTCCCTCCATGCTGCCGGCCACTGTGCTGTCTGGTTTTGAGAATGAAATGCTGCCCCCAAACCCCCTGCTATAAATGTAAACCGAGGTAAAATTATTTTCCATGACCAATAATACCAGTATACAAGGAGCAATATTATCCCCATACATATTACCATCATACTGTTCCTGACCAAATCCTGTATACTGAGACCACTATTACCAATAATACCAGTATACTGGGAGGAATATTATCCCCATACATATTACCATCATACTGTTACTGACCAAATCCTGTATACTGAGACCAATATTACCAATAATACCAGTATACAAGGAGGAATATTACCACTATACATATTACCATCATATTGTTACTGACCAAATCCTGTATACTGAGACCAATAATACCAGTATACAAGGAGGAATATTACCACTATATATATTACCATCATATTGTTACTGACCAAATCCTGTATACTGACCAATAATACCATTATACAGGGAGGAATATTATCACCATACATATTGCCATCATACTGTTCCTGACCAAATCCTGTATACTGAGACCACTATTACCAATAATACCAGTATACTGGGAGGAAAATTATCACCATACATATTACCACCATACTGTTACTGACCAAATCCTGTATACTGAGACCAAGATTACCTATAATACCAGTATATGAGGAATATTATCACATACATATTACCATCATATTGTTACTGACCAAACCCTGTATACTGAGACCAATATTACCAATAATACCAGTATACAAGGAGGAATATTACCACTATACATATTACCCTCATATTGTTACTGGCCAAATCCTGTATACTGACCAATAATACCATTATACAGGGAGGAATATTATCACCATACATATTGCCATCATACTGTTCCTGACCAAATCCTGTATACCGAGACCAATATTACCAATAATACCAGTATACAAGCAGGAATATTATCACATACACATTACCATCATACTGTAACTGACCAAATCCTGTATACTGACCAATATTACCAATAATACCAGTGTAGAAGGAGGAATATTATCGTCATTTATATTAAAATCATACTGTTAGGGTGCATGCACACCACGTTTTTGCTATCCAGTTCCCGTATCAGGTTTTTTGTAAAAAACGCATAGGCAAAATCCGGACTCAACCGTATTAAACCGTGTTCACATAGATCAACCTGTATCCGGTTTGAATCGTGTTGTATGGTTTAATCCGGTTGTATCCGTTTCCACCCTAAAAAAACGTATACGTCTGTCAATGTTCGCCTTTTTTTTAAATAAAGTTTTTCCAGAAAGAGCATTCTAGAAGGTGTAGTGGTGTTTTCGGCTTGCATTGCACATGTGCAATAATAAAAATGGAGGGATTAAAACGGATGCAACCGTACACTCATACGGTTTAGTCTGGTTCTCATTGACTTCCATGTTAATAAAAACGTATCCGGTTAGGATACGGTTGATCAACCGGACCTAAAAACGCTGTATACTCCGGTTGCGAACACGGCTGAAAAACCGGGCCCAACCGTAAAAGTCGCCAAACGGACATAACCGTATGATGCGTTTGCAATACGGTTTGCAATGTTAAGTCAATACATCCGGTTTTCAATACGTTTTAGTGCGGTTTTTGAAGGAAAACCATATACGGGAACTGGATAGCAAAAACGTGGTGTGCATGCACCCTTACTGACCAAAGTCAAAGTACCGGAACCCATAGTATCAATAATAACAGTATACATTAATCAAATTCTACCACCACACAAAGATTGGATATCACAATACTGGGTAAAAAAAACAATATACACAGACTAACAATACCAATAATACCAGTATACAAAGAATACAAAGGCCAAATAATATTGGTGCATCAGGAACACACTATACATTACACAGTGACTGACTATTGCACCACTGTACACAGACTGGTATTCACCCATACAGTTCCCATATAGAGGTAGATATCAGCTGTACACAGGATCTGAATACTATATATATGTGATTATATACAGGACTATTTAGAGGTAGATATCAGCTGTACACAGGATCACTCCATCCATAGACCCCCAAACTATAATAATGCCCCCCATGGTGTCCTGCACATTAAAAGTGGGTGAATAGTAGGTCCCCCATTACGTAGGTATATCCCCCACAAAAAGCAGATAGTTCCACCATTAGGTAGGTATGTCATATAGTAGTAAGATAGTTACCTCATTAGGTAGTCTTCTCATAAGCAGATAGTCCCTCCCCAATAGGTATGATAGATCACCCCCCCCCCCCGAAAGTAGGTAAATATAAAGGTAGTCAGGCTGTTAGCTAGGTAGGTAGTTAGCTAGGTAGGTAGCCAGGTGGATAGGTTTTAAGCTAGGTAGGTAGCTAGTTAGGTTGGTTGCTAGCTAGGTATGTTCTTAGCTAAGTAGGTAGGCAGCTATGTAGCTAGGTTACTAAATAGGTAGGGAGATTATTAGGTAGGTAGCTTGCTATGTAGCTTGTTAGGTAGATAGGTAGGTAGACAGCCAGGTAGGTATGTAGCAAGGTCAGTGGCCAGATAGGTAGATATCTAGGTAGGTTCTTACCCAGCTAGGTAGATAGCTAAGTAGGTAGACAGCCAAGTAGGTAGCTATCTAGGTAGGTTATTACTTAACTAGGTAGACGTGTATGTAGACAGCCAGATAGGTAGTTATCTAGGTAGGTTGTTACCCATCTGGGAAGATAGGTAGGTAGCCAGATAGGTAGGCAGCCAGGTAAGTAGCCACATAGGTAAGCAGACAGCCAGGTGGGTGGGTGGTTAGGTAGGGAGACAGGTAGGTAGTTTGTTGGAGAGCTAGGTAGGTAGAAGCTAGGTAGGTAAACAGCCAAGTAGGTAAGTAGACAGCCAGGTAGGTAAGTAGGTAGACAGGTGGGTTGGTGTTTGGGTAGGTAGGGAGACAGCCAGATAGGTAGCTAGCTAGATAGGTAGACAGACTGGTAGCTAGATATCCAGGTAGACAGTCAGGTGGTAGGTAGGTGGACAGCCAGGTAAGTAGCTTGCTAGATAGCCAGGTAGGTAGCTAAGTAAGTGGACAGCCAAGTGGTTGGGTTGGTAGGTAGACAGCCAGGTGGGTAGGCATGTAGACAGGACGTTCCCCCCTCCCACCAGGATAAATAAAAAATAACAAAAATATATACTCACCTTGTCCCGTGCAGTACGGCCTGGATCCATCCTCCGCAGTGCTGGCACCGATAAGTGACATCATCTGCATCAGGGCAGAGGTCACGGCCTTCTCTGAATCACAGGCAGCTTTCAGTTGTAAGTGGCGCCCACTCGCCTGGGGATACGGGACAAGTGTCCTGGATCCTCATTAGCAAACAAGCATGGGCAGCAGAAGAAACAAATTAATTCTTAAAGTCCAACTGGACCTATTTTCAGGCCCTGGAGCATCAGCCCCTACATTAATCCCAGCTATGAGATGTGTTCGGGATACAGGTTGAGCTTCTTGTACCCGTCTTTTCGTCACTCACCTCATGACAACCAGAAGTGACCAGGAGCAGGACAGTCAGACCTCCGGTCACCACCCGATCACTGATCATGGCAGGCTGTGAGTTTTTTGGTGGATTCCCCCAATAACATGAGATATAAGGAGAGAATATTCAGTACATCTTATAGGTATGTTCTATGATACAGTAGAGAGAACCAGCAGTATCCTCAGGGTCATAGGTGACGGCTAAAAATAATCCTCCTCAGAAACCAAGATGTTCATAGATACAAGAGGAGGAGAGGGAGGATAAAGAGAATTTCTGGCATGTTAAAGGATCCTTCATCTGCTATGGAAAAATAGAAGGAGGCAGGGTGACCACTCATGAGGTGCTCTAAAGATGAGGAGAGGTCTCCATGAACGACATAGGGATAGGACATCTATACACATTAGGTTAAAATAAAATGAGCTGACCCCTAAGCTGACAGAGAGCACAGACTTGATCCCGAGATACAGACCTGACTGCTCTAAACTAATACAGACCTGACCCCGTAAACTAATACAGACCTGACCCCGTTACCTAATACAGACATGAACCCTCTAAACTAATACAGTCCTGACCCATTAACTAATTCAGGCCTGACCCCCTAAACTAAAACAGACCTAACCCACCCAAACTAATACATACCTGACCCCCTAAACTAATACAGGCCACAAACCTGATCCCTAAATACCAAACACAGACCTAACCCTCCTAAACCAATACAGACCTGACACTCCTTAACTAATGCAGATCTGACCCCTAAATTGATACCGACCTGACCCCTCTAAACTAATACAGAACAGACCACTAAACTGACACAGACCAGAACCCCCCCAATCTAATACAGACTGAGGATCTGACCCCTAAACTAATACAGACCCCAGACTAGACCCTTAAACTAATACAGACCCCAGGCCAGACCCCTAAACTAATACAGACCCCAGACCAGACCCCTAAACTAATACAGACCCCAGACCAGACCCCTAAACTAATACAGACCCCAGACCTGACCCCTAAACTAATACAGACCCCAGAAAAGAGTCTCTAAACTAATACAGACCTCAGACCAGACGCCTAAACTAATACAGACCACAGACCTGACCCCTAAACTAATACAGACCCAGACCAGACCCCTAAACTAATACAGACCCCAGAAAAGAGTCTCTAAACTAATACAGACCTCAGACCAGACGCCTAAACTAATACAGACCCCAGACCAGACCCCTAAACTAATACAGACCCCAGACCAGACCCCTAAACTAATACAGACCCCAGACCTGACCCCTAAACTAATACAGACCCCAGACCTGACCCCTAAACTAATACAGACCCCAGACAAGAGTTTCTAAACTAATACAGACCTCAGACCAGACGCATAAACTAATACAGACCCCAGACCTGACCCCTAAACTAATACAGACCCCAGACAAGACCCCTTAACTAATACAGACCCCAGACAAGAGTCTCTAAACTAATACAGACCTCAGACCAGACGCCTAAACTAATACAGACCCCAGACCTGACCCCTAAACTAATACAGACCCCGAGACAAGACCCCTAAACTAATACAGACCCCAGACAAGAGTCTCTAAACTAATACAGACCTCAGACCAGATGCCTAAACTTATACAGACCCCAGACCTGACCCCTAAACTAATAGAGACCCCAGACCTGGCCCCTTAACTGATACAGACCCCAGACCAGACCCCTAAATTAATACAGACCTGACCCCTTAACTACAATAGACCTGATCACTAAATAAAGAAGACAAACCTGACCCTTAAACTACTATAGACTACAGAGTGACCCCTAAGTACAGACCTAGCCTTCTAAACTAATACAAATACCATCATTTAAATACCCCAGACCACATACATAGAAAAATACAGACACCAAACCCCCAAAATACCCACCTCCTCAGACCCCATAAGTATTAGAGATCCCTGACCCACTAAAGCAATACTGTCCCTAGAATAGTTCCCCATAATAACGACCCAAGCCCTGCGGAGTGAAAAGAATATGTGGTGCATCTTTAGATTGTCTATCTTAAATTTGCACCATATATTACTTGGCTTAGTTTTAGTCTAAAAAGTGCTGCATATAAGCCACACCCCCTTTTAACCAAATCCATGCCCCCTTTTTTTGTAAACCAACCCCTTGTCAAGCAAGGTGGAAAAAATGTCAAAAGGGTGTCAAAACACATTAAAAATGGGATGGAAGTCATGTAAGCCAGAAATGGTTAATTCTCCATAGAATTTAATAGAAATTGTGAAAACCTTGGAATGCTCCCTCTACTGTTCAGATGGGGGAATTAAGATCCAAATGAACTGCTGACCAGCAATTACTTAGCTCAGTGTTTCCCAATGAGGGTGCCTCTGGCTGTTGCAAAACTAAAACTCTCAGCATGCTCGGACAGCCATTGGCTGTCCAGGAATGCTGAGAATTGTAGTTTTGCATGCTGGGAGTTGTAGTCTTGCAACAGCTGGAGGCATCCTAGTTGGGGAACACTGGCTTAACTGCTGTGGTGGGTAGAGTGAGGGTAATACAGATGGAGAGACAGGTGCACAGTGACGTGAGGGATCCAGCATGACAGCGGCGTCTGCAGGAGAGAGCTGGAAGGATACGAGCGTTCACTCAGCTGACAAATATTTGCATTCAGACATACGGTGACGGAGAAGACATAAGGTGCTCCTCAGGATAGGTGTAAAGGAGAAGACATCAGGTACTCCTCAGGATAGGTGTGGATGAGAAGACATCAGGTACTCCTCAGGATAGGTGTAAAGGAGAAGACATCAGGTACTCCTCAGGATAGGTGTGGAGGAGAAGACATCAGGTACTCCTCAGGATAGGTGTGGATGAGAAGACATCAGGTACTCCTCAGGATAGGTGTAAAGGAGAAGACATCAGGTACTCCTCAGGATAGGTGTGGAGGAGAAGACATCAGGTACTCCTCAGGATAGGTGTGGATGAGAAGACATCAGGTACTCCTCAGGATAGGTGTAAAGGAGAAGACATCAGGTACTCCTCAGGATAGGTGTAAAGGAGAAGACATCAGGTACTCCTCAGGATAGGTGTGGAGGAGAAGACATCAGGTACTCCTCAGGATAGGTGTGGAGGAGAAGACATCAGGTACTCCTCAGGATAGGTGTAGAGGAGAAGACATCAGGTACTCCTCAGGATAGGTGTAAAGGAGAAGACATCAGGTACTCCTCAGGATAGGTGTAAAGGAGAAGACATCAGATACTCCTCAGGATAGGTGTAAAGGAGAAGACATCAGGTACTCCTCAGGATAGGTGTGGAGGAGAAGACATCAGGTACTCCTCAGGATAGGTGTAAAGGAGAAGACATCAGGTACTCCTCAGGATAGGTGTGGAGAAGACATCAGGTACTCCTCAGGATAGGTGTGGAGAAGACATCAGGTACTCCTCAGGATAGGTGTACAGGAGAAGACATCAGGTACTCCTCAGGATAGGTGTGGAGGAGAAGACATCAGGTACTCCTCAGGATAGGTGTGGAGGAGAAGACATCAGGTACTCCTCAGGATAGGTGTAAAGGAGAAGACATCAGGTACTCCTCAGGATAGGTGTAAAGGAGAAGACATCAGGTACTCCTCAGGATAGGTGTAAAGGAGAAGACATCAGGTACTCCTCAGGATAGGTGTAGGTGTAAAGGAGAAGACATCAGGTACTCCTCAGGATAGGTGTGGATGAGAAGACATCAGATACTCCTCAGGATAGGTGTAGGTGTAAAGGAGAAGACATCAGGTACTCCTCAGGATAGGTGTGGAGGAGAAGACATCAGATACTCCTCAGGATAGGTGTGGATGAGAAGACATCAGGTATTCCTCAGGATAGGTGTAAAGGAGAAGACATCAGAAACTCCTCAGGATAGGTGTGGAGGAGAAGACATCAGGTACTCCTCAGGATAGGTGTGGAGGAGAAGACATCAGGTACTCCTCAGGATAGGTGTGGAGGAGAAGACATCGGGTACTCCTCAGGATAGGTGTAAAGGAGAAGACATCAGGTACTCCTCAGGATAGGTGTGGAGGAGAAGACATCAGGTACTCCTCAGGATAGGTGTGGAGGAGAAGACATCAGGTACTCCTCAGGATAGGTGTAAAGGAGAAGACATCAGATACTCCTCAGGATAGGTGTGGAGGAGAAGACATCAGGTACTCCTCAGGATAGGTGTAAAGGAGAAGACATCAGGTACTCCTCAGGATAGGTGTAAAGGAGAAGACATCAGGTACTCCTCAGGATAGGTGTAAAGGAGAAGACATCAGATACTCCTCAGGATAGGTGTGGAGGAGAAGACATCAGGTACTCCTCAGGATAGGTGTAAAGGAGAAGACATCAGGTACTCCTCAGGATAGGTGTGGAGGAGAAGACGTCAGGTACTCCTCAGAATAGGTGTGGAGGAGAAGACATCAGGTACTCCTCAGGATAGGTGTGGAGGAGAAGACATCAGGTACTCCTCAGGATAGGTGTGGAGGAGAAGACATCAGGTACTCCTCAGGATAGGTGTGGAGGAGAAGACATCAGGTACTCCTCAGGATAGGTGTGGAGGAGAAGACATCAGGTACTCCTCAGGATAGGTGTGGAGGAGAAGACATCAGGTACTCCTCAGGATAGGTGTGGAGGAGAAGACATCAGGTACTCCTCAGGATAGGTGTAAAGGAGAAGACATCAGGTACTCCTCAGGATAGGTGTAAAGGAGAAGACATCAGGTACTCCTCAGGATAGGTGTGGAGGAGAAGACATCAGGTACTCCTCAGGATAGGTGTGGAGGAGAAGACATCAGGTACTCCTCAGGATAGGTGTGGAGGAGAAGACATCAGGTACTCCTCAGGATAGGTGTGGAGGAGAAGACATCAGGTACTCCTCAGGATAGGTGTGGAGGAGAAGACATCAGGTACTCCTCAGGATAGGTGTAAAGGAGAAGACATCAGGTACTCCTCAGGATAGGTGTAAAGGAGAAGACATCAGGCACTCCTCAGGATAGGTGTAAAGGAGAAGACATCAGATACTCCTCAGGATAGGTGTGGAGGAGAAGACATCAGGTACTCCTCAGGATAGGTGTAAAGGAGAAGACATCAGGCACTCCTCAGGATAGGTGTAAAGGAGAAGACATCAGGTACTCCTCAGGATAGGTGTAAAGGAGAAGACATCAGGTACTCCTCAGGATAGGTGTGGAGGAGAAGACATAAGGTACTCCTCAGGATAGGTGTAAAGGAGAAGACATCAGATACTCCTCAGGATAGGTGTGGAGGAGAAGACATCAGGTACTCCTCAGGATAGGTGTAAAGGAGAAGACATCAGGCACTCCTCAGGATAGGTGTAAAGGAGAAGACATCAGATACTCCTCAGGATAGGTGTGGAGGAGAAGACATCAGGTACTCCTCAGGATAGGTGTGGAGGAGAAGACATCAGGTACTCCTCAGGATAGGTGTAAAGGAGAAGACATCAGGTACTCCTCAGGATAGGTGTAAAGGAGAAGACATCAGGTACTCCTCAGGATAGGTGTAAAGGAGAAGACATCAGGTACTCCTCAGGATAGGTGTGGAGGAGAAGACATAAGGTACTCCTCAGGATAGGTGTAAAGGAGAAGACATCAGGTACTCCTCAGAATAGGTGTGGAGGAGAAGACATCAGGTACTCCTCAGGATAGGTGTGGAGGAGAAGACATCAGGTACTCCTCAGGATAGGTGTGGAGGAGAAGACATCAGGTACTCCTCAGGATAGGTGTAAAGGAGAAGACATCAGGTACTCCTCAGGATAGGTGTGGAGAAGACATCAGGTACTCCTCAGGATAGGTGTAAAGGAGAAGACATCAGGTACTCCTCAGGATAGGTGTGGAGGAGAAGACATCAGGTACTCCTCAGGATAGGTGTGGAGGAGAAGTCACAGCTCAGATACATGGGGAAGCGGTCACAGACTTTCTGTAATATGTGAAGATGACGTATGGTGTCCTTCCGTCTGAGGGTACAGAGCTTTTGGCAATGTGATGGTGTTCTCTGGTCCCCTGGCCACTTCATATCAGCCGGTCATTATGTCACATTCATGCTTACACATACCAGTACTGAAGATGTCACAAGTCATCAAAGAGCAAAACACGTAAGAACATCCAATACTCCCTGATCACTACAGATCACATCACCTGACCCCTGCAGATCCCACCACCTGACCACTGCAGATCCCACCACCTGACCACTGCAGATCCCACCACCTGACCACTGCAGATCCCACCACCTGACACCTGCAGATCCCACCACCTGACACCTGCAGATCACACCATCTGACCCCTGCAGATCACATCACCTGACCCCTGCAGATCCCACCACCTGATCCCTACAGATCCCACCACCTGACCCCTGCAGATCACACCACCTGACCACTGCAGATCACATCACCTGACCCCTGCAGATCAGACCACCTGACCACTGCAGATCACACCACCTGACCACTGCAGATCACACCACCTGACCCCTGCAGATCACACCACCTGACCCCTGCAGATCCCACCACCTGATCCCTACAGATCCCACCACCTGACCCCTGAAGATCACACCACCTGACCCCTGCAGATCACACCACCTGATCCCTACAGATCCCACCACCTGACCCCTGCAGATCACATCACCTGACCCCTGCAGATCCCACCACCTGACCGCTGCAGATCACATCACCTGACCTCTGCAGATCATATCACCTGACCCCTGCAGATCCCACCACCTGACCCCTGCAGATCGCACCACCTGACCACTGCAGATCGCACCACCTGACCACTGCAGATCGCACCACCTGACCCCTGCAGATCCCACCACCTGATTCCTACAGATCCCACCACCTGACCCCTGCACGTCACATCACCTGACCCGTGCAGATCCCACCACCTGATCCCTACAGATCCCACCACCTGACCCCTGCAGATCCCACCACCTGACCCCTACAGATCCCACCACCTGACCCCTGCAGATCACATCAGCTGACCCCTGCAGATCCCACCACCTGACCCCTGCAGATCCCACCACCTGACCCCTGCAGATCACACCACCTGACCCCTGCAGATCACACCACCTGACCCCTGCAGATCACACCACCTGACCCCTGCAGATCCCACCACCCTGACCCCTGCAGATCACAACACCTGACCCCTGCAGATCCCACCACCTGACCCCTACAGATCCCACCACCTGACCCCTGAAGATCTCACCACCTGAACTGCGCAGATCATACCACCTGACCCCTGCAGATCCCACCACCTGACCCCTGCAGATCCCACCACCTGATCCCTACAGATCCCACCACCTGACCCCTGAAGATCTCACCACCTGACCCCTGAAGATCCCACCACCTGACCCCTGAAGATCCCACCACCTGACCCCTGCAGATCACACCACCTGACCCCTGAAGATCCCACCACCTGACCCCTACAGATCACACCACCTGACCCCTACAAATCCCACCACCTGACCCCTGAAGATCACCACCTTTCTTAGAGGTTGCATATACACTAGGTGGCGCTGCACAAGATCCTATGTGGCGCTGAACAAGATTTTAGAGATTACATTCACACTAGGTGGCGCTGCACAAGATTTTATAGATTACATTCACACTAGGTAGCGCTGCACAAGATTTTAGAGATTACATTCACACTAGGTAGCGCTGCACAAGATTTTAGAGATTACATTCACACTAGGTAGCGCTGCACAAGATTTTAGAGATTACATTCACACTAGGTGGCGCTGCACAAGATTTTATAGATTACATTCACACTAGGTGGCGCTGCACGAGATTTTATAGATTACATTCACACTAGTTGGCGCTGCACAAGATTTTATAGATTACATTCACACTAGGTGGCGCTGCACAAGATTTTATAGATAACATTCACACTAGGTGGCGCTGCACAAGATTTTAGAGATTACATTCACACTAGGTAGCGCTGCACAAGATTTTAGAGATTACATTCACACTAGGTAGCACTGCACAAGATTTTAGAGATTACATTCACACTAGGTGGCGCTGCACAAGATGTTATAGAATACATTCACACTAGGTGGCGCTGCACGAGATTTTATAGATTACATTGACACTAGGTGGCGCTGCACAAGATTTTATAGATTACATTCACACTAGGTGGCGCTGCACAAGATTTTATAGATTACATTGACACTAGGTGGCACTGCACAAGATTTTATAGATTACATTGACACTAGGTGGCGCTGCACGAGATTTTATAGATTACATTGACACTAGGTGGCGCTGCACAAGATTTTATAGATTATATTCACACTAGGTGGCGCTGCACAAGATTTTATAGATTATATTCACACTAGGTGGTGCTGCACAAGATTTTATAGATTACATTCACACTAGGTGGCGCTGCACAAGATTTTATAGATTACATTCACACTAGGTGGCGCTGCACAAGATTTTATAGATTACATTCACACTAGGTGGCACTGCACAAGATTTTAGTGATTACATTAACACTAGGTGGCGCTGCACAAGTTTTTAGAGATTACATTAACACTAGGTGGCGCTGCACAAGATTTTATAGATTACATTCACACTAGGTGGCGCTGCACAAGATTTTAGAGATTACATTCACACTAGGTAGCGCTGCACAAGATTTTATAGATTACATTGACACTAGGTGGCGCTGCACAAGATTTTAGAGATTACATTCACACTAGGTAGCACTGCACAAGATTTTATAGATTACATTGACACTAGGTGGCGCTGCACGAGATTTTATAGATTACATTGACACTAGGTAGCGCTGCACAAGATTTTATAGATTATATTCACACTAGGTGGCGCTGCACAAGATTTTATAGATTATATTCACACTAGGTGGTGCTGCACAAGATTTTATAGATTACATTCACACTAGGTGGCGCTGCACAAAATTTTAGAGATTACATTCACACTAGGTGGCGCTGCACAAGATTTTATAGATTACATTCACACTAGGTGGCACTGCACAAGATTTTAGAGATTACATTAACACTAGGTGGCGCTGCACAAGATTTTAGAGATTACATTAACACTAGGTGGCGCTGCACAAGATTTTATAGATTACATTCACACTAGGTGGCGCTGCACAAGATTTTAGAGATTACATTCACACTAGGTAGCGCTGCACAAGATTTTATAGATTACATTCACACTAGGTGGCGCTGCACAAGATTTTAGAGATTACATTCACACTAGGTGGCGCTGCACAAGATGTTATAGAATACATTCACACTAGGTGGCGCTGCACGAGATTTTATAGATTACATTGACACTAGGTGGCGCTGCACAAGATTTTATAGATTATATTCACACTAGGTGGCGCTGCACAAGATTTTATAGATTATATTCACACTAGGTGGTGCTGCACAAGATTTTATAGATTACATTCACACTAGGTGGCGCTGCACAAGATTTTATAGATTACATTCACACTAGGTGGCGCTGCACAAGATTTTATAGATTACATTCACACTAGGTGGCACTGCACAAGATTTTAGTGATTACATTAACACTAGGTGGCGCTGCACAAGTTTTTAGAGATTACATTAACACTAGGTGGCGCTGCACAAGATTTTATAGATTACATTCACACTAGGTGGCGCTGCACAAGATTTTAGAGATTACATTCACACTAGGTAGCGCTGCACAAGATTTTATAGATTACATTGACACTAGGTGGCGCTGCACAAGATTTTAGAGATTACATTCACACTAGGTAGCACTGCACAAGATTTTATAGATTACATTGACACTAGGTGGCGCTGCACGAGATTTTATAGATTACATTGACACTAGGTGGCGCTGCACAAGATTTTATAGATTATATTCACACTAGGTGGCGCTGCACAAGATTTTATAGATTATATTCACACTAGGTGGTGCTGCACAAGATTTTATAGATTACATTCACACTAGGTGGCGCTGCACAAAATTTTAGAGATTACATTCACACTAGGTGGCGCTGCACAAGATTTTATAGATTACATTCACACTAGGTGGCACTGCACAAGATTTTAGAGATTACATTAACACTAGGTGGCGCTGCACAAGATTTTAGAGATTACATTAACACTAGGTGGCGCTGCACAAGATTTTATAGATTACATTCACACTAGGTGGCGCTGCACAAGATTTTAGAGATTACATTCACACTAGGTAGCGCTGCACAAGATTTTATAGATTACATTCACACTAGGTGGCGCTGCACAAGATTTTAGAGATTACATTCACACTAGGTGGCGCTGCACAAGATGTTATAGAATACATTCACACTAGGTGGCGCTGCACGAGATTTTATAGATTACATTGACACTAGGTGGCGCTGCACAAGATTTTATAGATTATATTCACACTAGGTGGCGCTGCACAAGATTTTATAGATTATATTCACACTAGGTGGTGCTGCACAAGATTTTATAGATTACATTCACACTAGGTGGCGCTGCACAAAATTTTAGAGATTACATTCACACTAGGTGGCGCTGCACAAGATTTTATAGATTACATTCACACTAGGTGGCACTGCACAAGATTTTAGAGATTACATTAACACTAGGTGGCACTGCACAAGATTTTATAGATTACATTCACACTAGGTGGCGCTGCACAAGATTTTAGAGATTACATTCACACTAGGTAGCGCTGCACAAGATTTTATAGATTACATTCACACTAGGTGGCGCTGCACAAGATTTTAGAGATTACATTCACACTAGGTAGCACTGCACAAGATTTTAGAGATTACATTCACACTAGGTGGCGCTGCACAAGATGTTATAGAATACATTCACACTAGGTGGCGCTGCACGAGATTTTATAGATTACATTGACACTAGGTGGCGCTGCACAAGATTTTATAGATTATATTCACACTAGGTGGCGCTGCACAAGATTTTATAGATTATATTCACACTAGGTGGTGCTGCACAAGATTTTATAGATTACATTCACACTAGGTGGCGCTGCACAAAATTTTAGAGATTACATTCACACTAGGTGGCGCTGCACAAGATTTTATAGATTACATTCACACTAGGTGGCGCTGCACAAGATTTTATAGGTTACATTCACACTAGGTGGCACTGCACAAGATTTTAGAGATTACATTAACACTAGGTGGCGCTGCACAAGATTTTAGAGATTACATTAACACTAGGTGGCGCTGCACAAGATTTTATAGATTACATTCACACTAGGTGGCGCTGCACAAGATTTTAGAGATTACATTCACACTAGGTAGCGCTGCACAAGATTTTATAGATTACATTCACACTAGGTGGCGCTGCACAAGATTTTATAGATTACATTCACACTAGGTGGCACTGCACAAGATTTTATAGATTACATTCACACTAGGTGGCGCTGCACGAGATTTTATAGATTACATTGACACTAGGTGGCGCTGCACAAGATTTTATAGATTATATTCACACTAGGTGGCGCTGCACAAGATTTTATAGATTATATTCACACTAGGTGGTGCTGCACAAGATTTTATAGATTACATTCACACTAGGTGGCGCTGCACAAAATTTTAGAGATTACATTCACACTAGGTGGCGCTGCACAAGATTTTATAGATTACATTCACACTAGGTGGCGCTGCACAAGATTTTATAGATTACATTCACACTAGGTGGCACTGCACAAGATTTTAGAGATTACATTAACACTAGGTGGCGCTGCACAAGATTTTAGAGATTACATTAACACTAGGTGGCGCTGCACAAGATTTTATAGATTACATTCACACTAGGTGGCGCTGCACAAGATTTTAGAGATTACATTCACACTAGCTGGCGCTGCACAAGATTTTATAGATTACATTCACACTAGGTGGCGCTGCACAAAATTTTAGAGATTACATTCACACTAGGTGGCGCTGCACAAGATTTGATAGATTACATTCACACTAGGTGGCGCTGCACAAGATTTTATAGATTACATTCACACTAGGTGGCACTGCACAAGATTTTAGAGATTACATTCACACTAGGTGGCGCTGCACAAGATTTTAGAGATTACATTAACACTAGGTGGCGCTGCACAAGATTTTATAGATTACATTCACACTAGGTGGCGCTGCACAAGATTTTAGAGATTACATTCACACTAGGTAGCGCTGCACAAGATTTTATAGATTACATTCACACTAGGTGGCGCTGCACAAGATTTTATAGATTACATTGACACTAGGTGGCACTGCACAAGATTTTATAGATTACATTCACACTAGGTGGCGCTGCACAAGATTTTAGAGATTATATTCACACTAGGTAGCGCTGCACAAGATTTTATAGATTACATTCACACTAGGTGGCGCTGCACAAGATTATATAGATAACATTCACACTAGGTAGCGCTGCACAAGATTTTAGAGATTACATTCACACTAGGTAGCGCTGCACAAGATTTTATAGATTACATTCACACTAGGTGGCGCTGCACAAGATTTTATAGATTACATTCACACTAGGTGGCGCTGCACAAGATTTTATAGATTACATTCACACTATGCGGCGCTGCACAAGATTTTAGAGATTACATTCACACTAGTTGGCACTGCACAAGATTTTATAGATTACATTCACATACGGTGGCGCTGCACGAGATTTTATAGATAACATTCACACTAGGTGGCGCTGCACAAGATTTTAAAGATTACATTCACACTAGGTGGCGCTGCACGAGATTTTATAGATTACATTCACACTAGGTAGCACTGCACAAGATTTTAGAGATTACATTCACACTAGGTGGCGCTGCACAAGATTATATAGATTACATTCACACTAGGTAGCGCTGCACAAGATTTTAGAGATTACATTCACACTAGGTAGCGCTGCACAAGATTTTAGAGATTACATTCACACTAGGTAGCACTGCACAAGATTTTAGAGATTACATTCACACTAGGTGGCGCTGCACAAGATTATATAGATTACATTCACACTAGGTAGCGCTGCACAAGATTTTAGAGATTACATTCACACTAGGTAGCGCTGCACAAGATTTTATAGATTACATTCACACTAGGTGGCGCTGCACAAGATTTTATAGATTACATTCACACTAGGTGGCGCTGCACAAGATTATATAGATAACATTCACACTAGGTAGCGCTGCACAAGATTTTAGAGATTACATTCACACTAGGTAGCGCTGCACAAGATTTTATAGATTACATTCACACTAGGTGGCGCTGCACAAAATTTTAGAGATTACATTCACACTAGGTGGCGCTGCACAAGATTATATAGATAACATTCACACTAGGTAGCGCTGCACAATATTTTAGAGATTACATTCACACTAGGTGGCGCTGCACAAGATTTTAGAGATTACATTCACACTAGGTAGCGCTGCACAAGATTTTAGAGATTACATTCACACTAGGTGGCGCTGCACAAAATTTTAGAGATTACATTCACACTAGGTGGCGCTGCACAAGATTTTATAGATTACATTGACACTAGGTGGCACTGCACAAGATTTTATAGATTACATTCACACTAGGTGGCGCTGCACAAGATTTTATAGATTACATTCACACTAGGTGGCGCTGCACAAGATTTTATAGATTACATTCACACTAGGTGGCGCTACACAAGATTTTATAGATTACATTCACACTAGATGGCGCTGCACAAGATTTTATAGATTACATTCACACTATGCGGCGCTGCACAAGATTTTATAGATTACATTCACACTAGGTAGCGCTGCACAAGATTTTAGAGATTACATTCACACTAGGTAGTGCTGCACAAGATTTTAGAGATAACATTCACACTAGGTGGCGCTGCACAAGATTTTATAGATTACATTCACACTAGGTGGCACTGCACAAGATTTTATAGATTACATTCACACTATGCGGCGCTGCACAAGATTTTAGAGATTACATTCACACTAGTTGGCACTGCACAAGATTTTATAGATTACATTCACACTAGGTGGCGCTGCACAAGATTTTATAGATTACATTCACACTAGGTGGCGCTGCACAAGATTTTATAGATTACATTCACACTAGGTGACGCTGTACAAGATTTTATAGATTACATTCACACAAGGTGGCGCTGCACAAGATTTTATAGATTACATTCACACTAGTTGGCGCTGCACAAGATTTTAGAGATTACATTCACACTAGGTGGTGCTGCACAAGATTTTAGAGATTACATTCACACTAGGTGGCGTTGTACAAGATTTTAGAGATTATATTCACACTAGGTGGCGCTGTACAAGATTTTATAGATTACATTCACACTAGGTGGCGCTGTACAAGATTTTAGAGATTATATTCACACTAGGTGGCGCTAAACAAGATTTATAGATTACATTCTTACCAGGTAGGTCAGACAACAGTCTCTCTTTCTCCCAGATCCTGCGCTTTGGGGCTTTACCCTCTAAATAAAGAGGAAATCAATCGGTCCCCAACAGATCCTGATTTGAGGAGAAATTCTTAGGAAAGTCTAAAAGAACATGATCTATTGGGGGCATTTTGGACGAGATGTGAGAAAAACTACTCTGACCTGCCCAATGTAAGGTATTGTCTAGATCTCACTACTGGACCAGTGTTATCCAACCAGGGTGTCTCCAGCTGTTGCAAAACTACAACTCCCAGCATTTCAGGACAGCTGAAGGCAATTGACTGATTTTGAGAGGGGTGTATCATTGGACTAGTTGGTAAACACTGCTGACAAACTCAGCACTGCTACATTTCCCTATATAACTAAACAACATATTATTTGTATTGGTTTACATAGTATGAGAATACAGGGACCCCCCGACCTACGATGGCCCCGACATACGATAATTTCAGCATACGATCATTCTCAGAGGCCATCGCATGGTGAAGGCAGCATCAACATACGATGCTTTTGTATGTCGGGGCCATCGCATAAACGGCTATCCGGCAGCACAGACTGCTACAGCTACCACCGGATAGCCGTTTACGGTGCCCCGTGTGGTGCGTTGACGATCACTTACCTGTCCATGGGGCTCCGGCGCGTCCTCTTCAGGATCCCCTGCATCGTAGGCGCTCTCCATCGTCGTCATGTTGCTGCTCACGCCATCCCGTCATCCAAAAGGAGCGACGTGCGTAGCGACGTGATGGCGGCGACGGAGAGCGCGGATGCTGGGGAAGCAGAGGCCTTGCCGGAGCATCGGGGACACCTCAGGGATGCGGCGACAGTGATGGTCGGCGACATCCCGGGCAGCAGTGACGGTCCGGAGCGGCGGGGACAGGTCAGTACAACTTCCTCTAACAGTGGTCTTCAACCTGCGGACCTCCAGATGTTGCAAAACTACAACTCCCAGCATGCCCGGACAGCCGTTGGCTGTCCGGGCATGCTGGGTGTTGTAGGTTTGCAACATCTGGAGGTGCGCAGGTTGTAGACCACTGTCCTATACTTTACATTGCACGGATCCCTCAACATGCGATGGTTTCAACAAACGATGGTCCGTTTGGAGCGGATTACCATCGTATGTTGAGGGACCACTGTAGATGGTGGTTACATGAAAGATGGCGGATGAAAGTGCCATAGCCATGAGATCACTATTACAGATACCGTTTATGCGTAAAATCCACACTACCATCACCGTATGGTGGTTTATTATTACAAGACCCTATAGAAGCGATCTACCCAACCCATAGGCATGAAGATAAATCACCGGCGATAGACTCCCCCGGCCTTATTATTGGGCGACATCTGTTTATAATGACCAGATTATGTTCTCTCCCCGGCAGCCGTGCTGGTTATGAATAAATGATGACATGAAGCAGAGTCGGTCGGTGGGTAACCAGTCGGGAGCTTTGTGTAGCGCCGCAGGAATGACAGCATGCAGTTCCAACAATCAACACTAGATGTCCCCCATCATGTGTCTATAGCCGCAGACGTTCTAGTGCAGGGTTCTCCAGGCTGTGGCTCTAGAGCTGTTGCAGAACTACAACTCCCATCATGCCCTTGTAGTAAAAGATAAAGGGGGACTCCCTCTGTCTGGAGAAAAAAAAAAAGGTTTAAATGAATTGATAGAAGAAAATAAGATTAATGTGTGTGTAGAAATATAGAATCACATCCCCTTCATCCATCTTCCCCCGCCCTTGAGTGACCTGTGTCTTTTTTAACCATTCTAACTATGAATGTAACTATATATTGTGACTCTGGATCTCTGTATTGTGACTCTGGATCTCTGTATTGTGACTCAGGATCTCTGTATTGCAAATCTGGATCTCTGTATTATTACTCTAGATCCTCAGTATTGTGACTCTGGGTCCTCTGTATTGTGACTCTGGGTCCTCTGTATTGTGACTCTGGGTCCTTTGTATTGTGACTCTGGGTCCTCTGTATTGTGACTCTCGGTCCTTTGTATTGGGACTCTGTATCCTTTGTATTGGGACTCTGGATCCTTTGTATTGTGACTCTTGGGTTCTTTGTATTGTGACTCTGGGTCCTTTTTATTGCGACTCTGGATCCTTTGTATTGTTACTTTGGGTCCTTTGTATTGTGACTCTGGGTCCTTTGTATTGTGACTCTGGATCCTTCGTATTGTGACTCTGGATCCTTTGTATTGTGACTCTGGATTCTTTGTATTGTGACTCTGGATTCTTTGCATTGTGACTCTGGATCCTTCGTATTGTGACTCTGGGTCCTTTGTATTGTGACTCTGGATCCTTCGTATTGTGACTCTGGGTCCTTTATATTGTGACTCTGGGTCCTTTGTATTGTGACTCTGGATCCTTCGTATTGTGACTCTGGGTCCTTTGTATTGTGACTCTGGATTCTTTGTATTGTGACTCTGGGTCCTCTGTATTGTGACTCTGGATCCTTTGTATTGTGACTCTGGGTCCTTTGTATTGTGACTCTGGGTCCTTTGTATTATGACTCTGGATCCTTTATACTGTGACTCTGGATCCATTGTATTGTGACTCTGGATCCTTTGTATTGTGACTCTGGGTCCTTTGTATTGTGACTCTGGGTCCTTTGTATTGTGACTCTGGGTCCTTTATATTGTGACTCTGGATCCTTTGTATTGTGACTCTGGATCCTTTGTATTGTGACTCTGGGTCCTTTGTATTGTGACTCTGGGTCCTTTGTATTGTGACTCTGGATCCTTTGTATTGTGACTCTGGATCCTTTGTATTATGACTCTGGATCCTTTATATTGTGACTCTGGATCCTTTGTATTGTGACTCTGGATCCTTTGTATTGTGACTCTGGGTCCTTTGTATTGTGACTCTGGGTCCTCTGTATTGTGACTCTGGGTCCTTTATATTGTGACTCTAGATCCTCTGTATTGTGACTCTGGATCTCTGTATTGTGACTGTAGATAGAGGATCTACAGTCACAATACAGAGATCCAGTCACAATACAGAGTTCTAAAACTATAATACAGAGGGTATTATAGTTTTAGAACTCTGTATTGTGACTGGATCCTTTGTATTGTGACTCTAGTTCCTCTGTTTTGTGACTCTATACCCTTTGTATTGTGACTGGATCCTTTGTATTATGACTCTAGTTCCTCTGTATTGTGACTCTATACCCTCTGTATTGTAGCCTTTGATCTCTGTATTGTGACTCTGGATCTCCGCAGTCTCCTACCACACAAATTTCCACACTGGAAATCTGCAGCAGATCTGTCCAGTGTGTATTGACCCTAATGGCCGCCGATAGCAGATGTCGGGTACAAGAAGGTGTTGGATTTCAGCTGCTCCGTCTATTTGTTCTTTGGAGATAAGCTGCAGCTTCTGACCTCCTCTTCCCCATTCAATATACATGCATGCCCAGTGGAGCAGATTGTGCATGTGCATCAGGAGAGGTGGCCATCATATGTGTATGGCGGCTGTAGGCTTTAGTCCCCTCACTCTAGTGCAGTGTTTCCCAACCAGTTTTTTTTTTTTTTAAGGATACCTGTCATATCACAGAAAAAATAATGCTGCTATATGTTCCTCACATGGTCCATGCAAATTCTTTACATGTGTTTTTTTTTGTGTCTAGCTTCTGTATTTCTGTAGCGTGTATGAGAGGTAGGAATCCCGGCAAGGGTCTCCTATTTTTCCCGTGGGTGAAAATTGCGGCGCTGCAGCGCTACACCGGCGGAGTGGAATAAGCAGTCGGAGATAGCGCAAAGGATGATGATCACTTTTTATTAATAGTCATAAAAAGGATCAGTTTTATGATGGACAACGCGTTTCGGAGGGGCTCCCTTCTTCGTCAGGTCCGCAGGATGCAGACCTGACGAAGGAGGGAGCCCCTCCGAAACGCGTTGTCCATCATAAAACTGATCCTTTTTATGACTATTAATAAAAAAGTGATCATCATCCTTTGCGCTATCTCCGACTGCTTATTCTGACTGGACCGACGGCCAGCTGCTCCCAGTACACCTACAGAAAAGATACCTGCTCAAGGCGCTTAATCAGCGTTACGCCTTACACTACATATCTACCTACCATCCGTTATCCACGAATAACCGGCACTATTAGCGCCACATCTGTCTGTCTTTTCTCCCCTACATATTAGCTTCTGTATTTAGCTCACAAATCCCTCTGTTCTGCTGCTCACTCATTCTGACATACACTACTCAGAAAGAGGCAAGCACTGATCCACCCTCACTCCCCATGCAGTCACTTCCTCCCTGAGTCTGCAGTGCTGTACTGGGTCTCTTCATCCAATCACTGCAGGCTGCTCTGTAACCCCCTCCTCTCTGTTTTCATGTTGCAGTCTGATGGGACAGGAGTGAGCACAGAGGAGTGTTAGTCCCGCCCTCACTAGAGTTTGTCCCTGCCTGTGGACATGATGGACAAGATGATGCTGCAGCCGGAGAGGATTATGTTCTGGGTGGTATGGGGACCCCTAGTGGTCTTTTTTTTAGAATCCAGGATTTCTATAAAAAGGAAATATAATTTTCTTATGAAGTAGATTAGAAAGGATAAAGTTTTACCAAGATGCACTTAATATTAAAAAAAAATGTCATTCCGACCATTCCCATGTAAAGGAGAACTCCAGCAAATACTAACTTATTACTTTTCTGTGGATAGGGGATAAGTAGATGATCACGGGGGGTCCGACCGCTGAGATCTCCGGAACGGGACCCAACTCCATTCATTTCTATGGGAGCGCCAGTGATGCCCGAGAGCTGTACTCCGGCCTTTTCTGCCCATAGAAATGAATGGAGCATGTGCCTTCTGTAGCATACATTTCTGACGAAGAGTTGGGTCCCATTCTCGAGATCATGGGGGGTCCCAGTGGTCGGACCCCCGCAATCAGCTACTTATCCCCTATCCTGTAGATAGGGGATAAGTGAGTCTTTGCTGGAGTTCCCCTTTAATGCAGTGTTCATTACTTTTATCTGATTCACAGGAAGCCTCTCTGACCCCAATGGCCACCCCCTTTGGAGGGGATCTTTATCTCTCCAAAAAACCTAAATCTTTCACCTGACCCCTCCCTGAGCTGCACAAGTGCCCGGGGGCCAACATTCCTGAGCAAACACCCTACAGAGTAAACATCGGCAGATGGCTGGCACAAGCCTTCACTCAGCGAGTGCGGAGATGGGGGGTGGGGGTGGCCCTTTAATCTGCTCCATCAGACAATTGAGGAGTGTGTGCGGCTCGTGAAAGGATCATTCTGTGCACAAGTCACGACACCCCCCACCATATTGGAACAACGCGCAGTCACAACTTGTTCACCTGTTGACCTAATTCTACTTTTTGTTTTTTTTGTTCCTGGCGGATGTGAAGAGACTTGTCCCCGCGCACGCTTCTGTATTACATTATTCTCCATGATAACATGGAAATCCCCCGCATGACCGTACACGGTAAACATTACATCCACATTCAACGCGGCGCCGGTTCAACTTCAAGGATAGGGAGCAGGGGCGGTGAGATCAGATTCACTCCCCAATAGAGGCGATGGAGGGAGGATGTGGTCATTATACAGACCCCTGCCCCCCCTCTACCTCCGCCGTGGTGTAAACTGAACCTGTATCCTGCAGGTGGAATTAAAAAGAGCAGCTTCGGGAATGTAATTTCCCTGCACCTGTTCTCCCCTAAAATTCAGATCTGTTTGTAATAGGTATGACAGTGTTTTCCAACCAGAGTGCCTCCCGCTATTGCAAAACTACAGCTCCCAGCATGCCCGGACAGACATTGGCTGCCCCCACCATGATCACTGTAGGGATGGTATTGGGCAGGTGATGGGCAGTGCCTGGTTTCCTCCAGACATGATGCTGCCCCCACCATGATCACTGTAGGGATGGTATTGGGCAGGTGATGGGCAGTACCTGGTTTCCTCCAGACATGATGCTGCCCCCACCATGATTACTGTAGGGATGGTATTGGGCAGGTGATGGGCAGTGCCTGGTTTCCTCCAGACATGATGCTGCCCCCACCATGATCACTGTAGGGATGGTATTGGGCAGGTGATGGGCAGTGCCTGGTTTCCCCCAGACATGATGCTGCCCCCACCATGATCACTGTAGGGATGGTATTGGGCAGGTGATGGGCAGTGCCTGGTTTCCTCCAGACATGATGCTGCCCCCACCATGATCACTGTAGGGATGGTATTGGGCAGGTGATGGGCAGTGCCTGGTTTCCCCCAGACATGATGCTGCCCCCACCATGATCACTGTAGGGATGGGATTGGGCAGGTGATGGGCAGTGCTTGGTTCCCCCCAGACATGATGCTGCCCCCACCATGATCACTGTAGGGATGGTATTGGGCAGGTGATGGGCAGTGCCTGGTTTCCTCCAGACATGATGCTGCCCCCACCATGATCACTGTAGGGATGGTATTGGGCAGGTGATGGGCAGTGCCTGGTTTCCCCCAGACATGATGCTGCCCCCACCATGATCACTGTAGGGATGGTATTGGGCAGGTGATGGGCAGTGCCTGGTTTCCTCCAGACATGATGCTGCCCCCACCATGATCACTGTAGGGATGGTATTGGGCAGGTGATGGACAGTACCTGGTTTCCTCCAGACATGATGCTGCCCCCACCATGATCACTGTAGGGATGGTATTGGGCAGGTGATGGGCAGTGCCTGGTTTCCTCCAGACATGATGCAGCCCCCACCATGATCACTGTAGGGATGGTATTGGGCAGGTGATGGGCAGTGCCTGGTTTCCTCCAGACATGATGCTGCCCCCACCATGATCACTGTAGGGATGGTATTGGGCAGGTGATGGGCAGTGCCTGGTTTCCTCCAGACATGATGCTGCCCCCACCATGATCACTGTAGGGATGGTATTGGGCAGGTGATGGGCAGTGCCTGGTTTCCCCCAGACATGATGCTGCCCCCACCATGATCACTGTAGGGATGGGATTGGGCAGGTGATGGGCAGTGCCTGGTTTCCCCCAGACATGATGCTGCCCCCACCATGATCACTGTAGGGATGGTATTGGGCAGGTGATGGGCAGTGCCTGGTTTCCCCCAGACATGATGCAGCCCCCACCATGATCACTGTAGGGATGGTATTGGGCAGGTGATGGGCAGTGCCTGGTTTCCTCCAGACATGATGCTGCCCCCACCATGATCACTGTAGGGATGGTATTGGGCAGGTGATGGGCGGTGCCTGGTTTCCCCCAGACATGATGCTGCCCCCACCATGATCACTGTAGGGATGGTATTGGGCAGGTGATGGGCGGTACCTAGTTTCCCCCAGACATGATGCTGCCCCCACCATGATCACTGTAGGGATGGTATTGGGCAGGTGATGGGCAGTGCCTGGTTTCCTCCAGACATGATGCTGCCCCCACCATGATCACTGTAGGGATGGTATTGGGCAGGTGATGGGCAGTGCCTGGTTTCCCCCAGACATGATGCTGCCCCCACCATGATCACTGTAGGGATGGTATTGGGCAGGGGATGGGCAGTGCCTGGTTTCCTCCAGACATGATGCTGCCCCCACCATGATCACTGTAGGGATGGTATTGGGCAGGTGATGGGCAGTGCCTGGTTTCCTCCAGACATGATGCTGCCCCCACCATGATCACTGTAGGGATGGTATTGGGCAGGTGATGGGCAGTGCCTGGTTTCCTCCAGACATGATGCTGCCCCCACCATGATCACTGTATGGATGGTATTGGGTAGGTGATGGGCAGTGCCTGGTTTCCTCCAGACATGATGCTGCCCCCACCATGATCACTGTAGAGATGGTATTGGGCAGGTGATGGGCAGTGCCTGGTTTCCTCCAGACATGATGTTGCCCCCACCATAATCACTGTAGGGATGATATTGGGCAGGTGATGGGCAGTGCCTGGTTTCCTCCAGACATGATGCTGCCCCCACCATGATCACTGTATGGATGGTATTGGGTAGGTGATGGGCAGTGCCTGGTTTCCTCCAGACATGATGCTGCCCCCACCATGATCACTGTAGAGATGGTATTGGGCAGGTGATGGGCAGTGCCTGGTTTCCTCCAGACATGATGTTGCCCCCACCATGATCACTGTAGGGATGATATTGGGCAGGTGATGGGCAGTGCCTGGTTTCCTCCTGACATGATGCTGCCCCCACCATGATCACTGTAGGGATGGTATTAGGCAGGTAATGGGCAGTGCCTGGTTTCCTCCAGACATGATGCTGCCCCCACCATGATCACTGTAGGGATGGTATTGGGCAGGTGATGGGCAGTGCCTGGTTTCCTCCAGACATGATGCTGCCCCCACCATGATCACTGTAGGGATGGTATTGGGCAGGTGATGGGCAGTGCCTGGTTTCCCCCAGACATGATGCTGCCCCCACCATGATCACTGTAGGGATGGTTTTGGGCAGGTGATGGGCAGTACCTGGTTTCCCCCAGACATGATGCTGCCCCCACCATGATCACTGTAGGGATGGTATTGGGCAGGTGGTTGGCAGTGCCTGGTTTCCCCCAGACATGATGCTGCCCCCACCATGATCACTGTAGGGATGGTATTGGGCAGGTGATGGGCAGTGCCTGGTTTCCCCCAGACATGATGCTGCCCCCCCCCCCCATGATCACTGTAGGGATGGTATTGGGCAGGTGATGGGCAGTGCCTGGTTTCCTCCAGACATGATGCTGCCCCCACCATGATCACTGTAGGGATGGTATTGGGCAGGTGATGGGCAGTACCTGGTTTCCTCCAGACATGACATTACAATCGAGGCCAAAAACTTCCATCTTGGTTCCATCAGACCAGAGAATCTTGTTCCTCACAGTCTGATCCTTTAGATCTTCTCTGTAATCTCCAGACGTCTTCCATGTTATTACTGAGGAGGCTTCTTTCTTCTTTCTGTCCAGATTGTGGAGGCCTCAGTGATGGTTCTGGACCTTCTGGAAGTTTCTCCCATCTGCACACAGGATCTTTGTGGCTCAGAGTGACCATTGGGTTCTTGGTCTCCTCTCTTACCAAGGTCTTTCTCCCCCGATTACTTAGTTTGTTGGGGCGGCAGCTCTAGGAAGAGTCCTGGTTGTTCCTTCTTCTCCCATGTAAGAATTATGGAGACCACTGGGGCTCTTGGGAACTTTCAGTGCAGAAGAAATGTTTTTGTCCCTTCTCCAGATCTGTGGCTCCACACAATCCCGTCTCTGAGCTCTACAGGCAGTTCTTTCCGCCTCATGTCTTGGTGTTTGCTCTGATATACATGGTCAGATCTGAGACCCTACATAGACAGGGCTCTGTCTTCCTAAATCCTGTCCAATCATATGAATTTACCACAGGTGACTCCGACCAAGGTGGAAAAACATCTCAGAGATGATCAGGAGAAATAGGAATCGCATAAAGACATTTGGGGGAGATTTATCAAAACATGCGCAGAGGAAAAGTTGGCCAGTTGCCCATAGCAACCAATCAGATCACTTCTTTAATTTTTAACAAGGCCTCTGCAAAATAAAACAAGCAATCGGATTGGTGGCTATGGGCAACTGGGCAACTTTTCCTCTGCACAGGTATTGATAATTCTCTCCCATTGTCCAACGTGGAGAAACCCTTTAAGGAATTTCTACCACAGTCACACACAACAATAACTATTGATAAATGGCGGTGTAAAAAGACAAGATAGTGGAGTGAAGTGTTGGCTTCTCTTCTGATCTCCACTACAAATAAAGTGAGTGATGATTAAGTAAACATAGGCTCGTCCCTCGCTGACAGGTATTTGAGGGATAGGGAGTGAGGCACGGATCAGGCTTGTGCCGCTCCCATGGAAGTGTGCAGAGTCTGGCTTGTCTTTCCTGTGGCGCCCCCGGGGCAGGGTGAGGATGAGGAAGGTGTGTCAGCGTTATGCCTGGCCTTATGTCTGGAGGGAGGGGGCAGATCAGGAAATATCAGTTAATAACAATGCACCTCAATCCATAGCCCGGGGCCGCGATGCCCCACATTGGAATCTCATTGTTTCCTGACATAGTGAGCGCTGTGCCCGGCGTGCTCCAACCCCGATGACTATTCCATAATGCTTCCCATTCTCCTGCGGCGCTCTGTCAACACCGGGCGTTCCCTTACATAGCTGGAAATTATAGGTTTATATAGGGTTTATGATTCTGCCGTATCCTGCCCCATTAAAGGGACCGCACACGGTATAGTCTACTGTTAATCCAGCTGCAGCTGAATAAATGATTATGTTTACGTGCGGTGTATGGCGGCACGATGTGAGCTTTCAAATCCACCCATATGGGCTGCAAATCATCATCCATCGAAGGAGTATCCTATATCCATATCATGGGTACAATCAGACGTCATGCATGGAAGTGGAACCCTTGGGGTCATTTTTTATTTTTTTTTAAAAGTGGTCCCTAAGGGCGCTTTTCATGGTGCCGCAACTCAGGACCACAAAGCTTTGCAAACGAGCTTGGAGAACGACATTCCACCACATTGGAACTTCTAAGGAACTTTTGTGGGATTGAGAAGATATCAGAAGGGCATAAAGGTCACCACAGACCAGCGGTCTCAAACTGTGGCCCTCCAGATATTGCAAAACCTCTACTCCCAGCATGTCCGGACAGCCAACGGCTGTGAATGTGGCACAGATTGTGTTCAGGACGCAGTCAGTATTATATTTAGGGAGCACAGCATGGGGCAGTATTATATGTAGGAAGACCAGAATATAGTGGTATTATATGTAGGAAGCACAGCATATGGCAGTATTATAAATAGGAAGCCCAGCGTATGTCAGTATTATAAATAGAAAGCACAGCATATGGCAGTAGTATATGTAAGAAGAACAGCATATGGTAATATTATATTTAGGAAGCCCAGCATATGGCATTATTATTATACGTAGGAAGCACAGCATATGGCAGTATAATATGTAGTTAGCACAGCATATGGCAGTATTATATGTAGGAAGCACCGCTTAGGGCAGTAATATTTTTAGGGAGCACAGCATGTGGTAGTATTACATATAGGGAACACAGCATGTGGTAGTATTATATTTAGGGAGCAAAGCATGTGGTAGTATTATATTTTGGGAACACAGCATGTGGTAGTATTATATTTAGGGAGCAAAGCATGTGGTAGTATTATATTTAGGGAGCACAGCATGTGGTAGTATTATATTTTGGGAGCACCGCATAAGGCAGTATTATATTTAGGGAGCACCGTATGTGGTAGTATTATATTTAGGGAGCACAGCATGTGGTAGTATCATATATAGGGAGCACAGCATGTGGTAGTGTTATATTTAGGGAGCACAGCATGTGGTAGTATTATATTTAGGGAGCACAGCATGTGGCAGTATTATATATAAGGAGCACAATATGCGGCATTATTATATTTAGGGAGCACAGCATGTGGTAGCATTATATTTAGGGAGCACAGCATGTGGTAGTATTACATATAGGGAACACAGCATGTGGTAGTATTATATTTAGGGAGCACAGCATGTGGTAGTATTATATTTAGGGAGCACAGCATGTGGTAGTATCATATATAGGGAGCACAGCATGTGGTAGTATTATATTTAGGGAGCACAGCATGTGGTAGTATTATATTTAGGGAGCACAGCATGTGGTAGTATTATATTTAGGGAGCACAGCATGTGGTAGTATTATATTTTGGGAGCACAGCATGTGGTAGTATTATATTTAAGGAGCACAGCATGTGGTAGTATTATATTTTGGGAGCACAGCATATGGCAGTATAATATGTAGGAAGCACCGCTTAAGGCAGTAATATATTTAGGGAGCACAGCATGTGGTAGTATTACATATAGGGAACACAGCATGGGGTAGTATTATATTTATGGAGCACAGTATGTGGTAGTATTATATTTAGGGAACACAGCATGTGGTAGTATTATATTTAGGGAGCACAGCATGTGGCAGTATTATATTTAAGGAGCACAGCATGTGGTAGGATTATATTTAGGGAGCACAGCATGTGGTAGTATTATATTTAGGGTGCACAGTCTGTGGTAGTATTATATTTAGGGAGCACAGCATGTGGTAGTATTATATTTAGGGAGCACCGTATGTGGTATTATTATATTTAGGGAGCACCGTATGTGGCAGTATTATATTTAGGGAGCACCGTATGTGGAAGTATTATATTTAGGGAACACAGCATATGGTAGTATTATATTTAGGGAGCACAGCATGTGGTAGTATTATATTTTGGGAGCACAGTATGTGGTAGCATTATATTTAAGGAGCACAGTATGTGGTAGTATTATATTTAGGGAGCACAGCATGTGGTAGTATTGTATTTAGGGAACACCACATAAGGCAGTAATATATTTAGGTAGCACAGCATGTGGTAGTATTATATTTATGGAGCACAGCATGTGGTAGTATTATATTTAGGGAGCATAGCATGTGGTAGCATTATATTTATAGAGCACAGCATGTGGTAGTATTATATTTTGGGAGCACAGCATGTGGTGGTATTATATTTAGGGAGCACAGCATGTGGTAGTATTATATTTAGGGAGCACAGCATGTGGTAGTATTATATTTTGGGAGCACAGCACGTGGTAGTATTATATTTAAGGAGCACAGCATGTGGTAGTATTATATTTAGGGAGCACAGTATGTGGTAGTATTATATTTAGGGAGGACAGCATGTGGTAGTATTATATTTAGGGAGCACAGCATGTGGTAGTATTATATTTTGGGAGCACAGCATGTGGTAGTATTATATTTAGGGAGCACAGCATGTGGTAGTATTATATTTTGGGAGCCCAGCATGTGGTAGTATTATATTTTGGGAGCACAGCATGTGGTAGTATTATATTTCGGGAGCACAACATGTGGCAGTATTATATTTAGGGAGCACAGCATGTAGCAGTAATATATTTAGGGAGCACAGCATGTGGTAGTATTATATTTAGGGAGCACAGCATGTAGTAGTAGTTCAGACATAGCCAGAAGTCTTCATGGCGGCCTGGGCCAAATAGACAAGAAAGAACGGCACTGCTCAGAGAAGATGTCACCTGTGAGTCACTGGAAGTACATGTTTGTCCTGCTGACAGTTGTAGTCCCTGCATGATCTGCAGTCAGATGATGATTAAGAACTGATCTTACGGAGAGGAGGGGCCCAAGCTGAATGTTTTGCACTGGGGCCCAGGAGCTTTTAGCTAAGCACCTGCCGAAAATGGTAACAAAATTGTCGAAAGAATAAATAATGTGGAACACGTGGGCAGCCAGCGCTCCACTCCCTCTCCCTGGGGCCGCCAGGTTTGGTAATGTTGAGTCCTATAGAGAATAAATGGAACACAGTTGGTTCACAAGTGGTGCGCACCATTAATTTATTATGTCACAAGGGCACTTATGATGTCATGGGGGGAGTGATCACACGTGTGATGTCATAATTCTAAGATGGTGGCCATTGATCTAATTTAGTTCCGAATTCTGTGTGTGCGCTGTGGAGGTTGGTCTCTCCCCCTGGTGACATCATGCCACGCCCCTCAATGCAAGTTTAATAGACTAGCATTGAGGGGGCATGGCGTCACGAGGGGGCGTTGCCGTCCCCCGCAGCGCGCACACACAGCGTTTGGAACTAAGTGTTCAGACCACTGGCCAGTGGAGTACCCCTTTAAGCCTGTGATGTCATCGATGCTGCACATGGATCCATTCACACACACCTTATCCACTGCAGATTTTATGCTGTTAAATCAATAGAAATAAATAGTTGCACACGGCATTGAATACGCAGTGGATACGGTATGTGTGAATGTACCCTTAAAGGAGGAGTGTCTCTTTAACCAACATCCTGGCTTTATAAGACACTGCAGCCCTGTCACCATATAGATGGAATTAACCCTATAATGGCTCCTTCATATAACACTTTAGGTTTCATTCACACCATATACACCGTAATGGCCATCATATGGAGAGAGCACGGGCACCGGCCTTGTTCTAATAGGGTTCAGTTTACTGGTCTTTGAGGGAGATTTATCAAAACCTGTGCAGAGGAAGAGTGGTGTAGTTGCCCATAGCAACCAATCAGATCGCTTCTTTCATTTTCCACAGGCCTCTTTAGAGGCCTGTGGAAAATGAAAGAAGCGATCTGATTGGTTGCTATGGGCAACTGCACCACTCTTTCTCTGCACAGGTTTTGATAAATCTCCCCCATTTAGTACATTAGTAGAAGAATAGATGGGGTCGTCCTTCATACTGTATAAACATATATATATTTATTTAGCAGCTGCACAGGCTACGTCTCTACGTCAGGCTACTGATCAGTATATGGACAAACAATACAAGTTGTGCTCTGACATGTTCATACGCATACCTTGTGATCCTATGGAGGAATGAGAAGTATGTAAACCAACTGGATTGTATGAGGGAATGTGCCTGCTACCTGCCTGATACGTGTGCGGGCCTGTGCTGTACCACAACGCCACTACCTGTGCTTGCTCCTGTCTGCCCGCCATTACCTGTACC
The DNA here is from genome assembly GCF_029499605.1 of Hyla sarda. Classification (NCBI taxonomy): domain Eukaryota; kingdom Metazoa; phylum Chordata; class Amphibia; order Anura; family Hylidae; genus Hyla; species Hyla sarda. The sequence continues at coordinate 10,437,770 of NC_079197.1, read as the reverse complement.
GAACCACACCACCACTACCTCTGCTTGCTCCTGTCTGCCCGCCATTACTACCAGTACCACACCACTACTACCAGTGCCTGCTCCTGTCTGCCCACCATCACCTGTACTGTACCACACCGCTACTACCAGTGCCTGCTCCTGTCTGCCCGCCATTACTACCAGTACCACACCGCTACTACCAGTGCCTGCTCCTGTCTGCCCACCATCACCTGTACCGTACCACATCGCTACTACCAGTGCCTGCTCCTGTCTGCCCGCCATCACCTGTACCGTACCACATCGCTACTACCAGTGCCTGCTCCTGTCTGCCCGCCATCACCTGTACCGTACCACACCACTACTACCAGTGCCTGCTCCTGTCTGCCCGCTATCACCTGTACCACACCGCTACTACCAGTGCCTGCTCCTGTCTGCCCGCCATCACCTGTACCGTACCACATCGCTACTACCAGTGCCTGCTCCTGTCTGCCCGCCATCACCTGTACCGTACCACACCACTACTACCAGTGCCTGCTCCTGTCTGCCCGCTATCACCTGTACCACACCGCTACTACCAGTGCCTGCTCCTGTCTGCCCGCTATCACCTGTACCGTACCACACCACTACTACCAGTGCTTGCTCCTGTCTGTCTACCATCACCTGTACCGTACCACACCGCTACTACCAGTACCTGCTCCTGTCTGCCCGCCATTACCTGTACTATACCACACCGCTATTACCAGTACCTGCTTCTGTCTGCCCACTATCACCTGTACCGTACCACACCACTACTACCAGTGCCTGCTCCTGTCTGCCCACTATCACCTGTACCACACCGCTACTACTAGTGCCTGCTCCTGTCTGCCCACTATCACCTGTACCGTACCACACCACTACTACCAGTGCCTGCTCCTGTCTGCCCACTATCACCTGTACCACACCGCTACTACTAGTGCTTGCTCCTGTCTGCCCGCTATCACCTGTACCGTACCACACCACTACTACCAGTGCCTGCTCCTGTCTGCCCCATCACCTGTGCTGTACCACACCACTACTACCAGTGCCTGCTCCTGTCTGCCCGCCATTACCTGTACCACACCACTACTACCAGTGCCTGCTCCTGTCTGCCCGCTATCACCTGTACCGTACCACACCACTACTACCAGTGCCTGCTCCTGTCTGCCCCATCACCAGTGCTGTACCACACCGCTACCACCAGTACCTGCTCCTGTCTGCCCGCTATCACCTGTACCACACCACTACTACCAGTAACTGCTCCTGTCTGCCCCATCACCAGTGCTGTACCACACCGCTACCACCAGTACCTTCTCCTGTCTGCCCGCTATCACCTGTACCACACCACTACTACCAGTGCCTGCTCCTGTCTGCCCCATCACCAGTGCTGTACCACACCGCTACCATCAGTACCTGCTCCTGTCTGCCCGCTATCACCTGTACCGTACCATACCACTACTACCAGTACCTGCTCCTGTCTGCCCCATCACCTGTGCTGTACCACACCACTACTACCAGTACCTGCTCCTGTCTGCCCCATCACCTGTGCTGTACCATACTGCTACTAGTGCCTGCTCCTGTCTGCCTGCCATTACCTGTACCACACCACTACTACCAGTAACTGCTCCTGTCTGCCCGCCATTACCTGTACCATACCACACCACTACTACTAGTGCCTGCTCCTGTCTGCCCGCCATTACCTGTACCACACCACTACTACCAGTAACTGCTCCTGTCTGCCCCATCACCAGTGCTGTACCACACCGCTACCATCAGTACCTGCTCCTGTCTGCCCGCTATCACCTGTACCGTACCATACCACTACTACCAGTACCTGCTTCTGTCTGCCCCATCACCAGTGCTGTACCACACCGCTACCATCAGTACCTGCTCCTGTCTGCCCGCTATCACCTGTACCGTACCACACCACTACTACCAGTACCTGCTCCTGTCTGCCCCATCACCTGTGCTGTACCACACCACTACTACCAGTACCTGCTCCTGTCTGCCCCATCACCTGTGCTGTACCACACCGCTACCATCAGTACCTGCTCCTGTCTGCCCGCTATCACCTGTACTGTACCACACCACTACTACCAGTACCTGCTCCTGTCTGCCCCATCACCTGTGCTGTACCATACTGCTACTACTAGTGCCTGCTCCTGTCTGCCTGCCATTACCTGTACCACACCACTACTACTAGTGCCTGCTCCTGTCTGCCCGCCATTACCTGTACCGTACCACACCACTACTAATAGTGCCTGCTCCTGTCTGCCCACTATTCCCTCCATACAGCGCACCTCGCTGCCGCCAGCCTGACACCCCCAGGAGCGCTTTGTCTATCTCACTTTTATGTCAATTGCATAATGAACCGTTTTGCACCTTATTATTAGACTTTGGGGGACATTTATCAAACCTTGTGCAATGGAGCAGAGGAGTAGTTGCCCATAGCAACCAATCAGATTCTAGCTTTCATTTTTCTGAGGCCTATTTAAAAATAGAATCTAAAATCTGATTGTTGTTATGGGAAACTGCTCCACTGTTTCTCTGCACAGGCTTGATAAATTCCTCTCCATTCTCAAGATCTCCGCTTGCTGTCGGTGAATGGAGAAATTTTGGTTTCTTACAATGCATATGTGAGCTGATCTATTGGCCCAACAAAAAATCGCCTCCATATTTTGCACTAGAGATGCAGTTTTTGAGGCTTTAAAAAAAACTAAAAAACGAGTGAAGACACAGCCTAAGTTTTGCTTTTTTTTTTTTTTTGACATCCCCTGTGTTTTTTCAAGTCATGTGATTCCTTCATTAGGTAACTTAAAGGGGTACTCCAGGAAAACTTTTTTTTTAAGTGAACTGGTGCCAGAAAGTTAAACAGATGTGTAAATTACTTTTATTTAAAAATCTTAATCCTTTCAGTACTTTTTAGCAGCTGTATGCTACAGAATAAATTCTTTTATTTTTTAATAAATTTTTTATCTTGTCCACAGTGCTCTCGGCTGACACCTCTGTCCGTGTCAGGAACTGTGCAGAGCAGCATAGGTTTGCTATGAGGATTTTCTCCTGCTCTGGACAGTTCCTGATACGGGCCTCAGGTGTCAGTAGAGAGCACTGTGGACAAGACAAAAAAAAAATTCAAAAAGAAAGGAATTTCCTCTGTAGCATACAGCTGCTAAAAAGTACTGGAAGGATAAAGATTTTTAAATAGTAATAGTAATTTACAAATCTGTTTAACTTTCTGACACCAGTTGATTTAAAAAAATAAATAAATAAAATAAAATATTTTCCACCGGAGTACCCCTTTAAAGAATTGAGGCGGAAAAACACAACAGAAAAAATGGCAATATTAAGTGTATGAGGCGTTTTTTTTGGTGGTGTTTTTACAAACTTGAGTGAAAAGCATGGACATTTTTGCGCACGTTTGGCGTATAAGGTGAATAAGTAGGGTTAAAAAAGAGTACATTTTCTCCGATAGTACATGAGGCCCAATGTAAGAGGGTGCAGCTAGGTTAGGCCGGTGGCATGCGTATGGATGGATGATAACAGAGAGCAATAGATCACATTGTATCGCACAGTAAATACAGACAGACCGAAGGTTTATTGTTTTTTGACATGTTCTTTGTTCTGCCCAGGACACTATGGGGGAGATTTATCAAAACCTGTGCAGAGGAACACTTGCCCAGTTGCCCATAGCAACCAATCAGCTCGCTTCTTTCATTTTCATGAAGGCCTCTGAAAAATGAAAGCAGCGATCTGATTGGTTGCTATGGGCAACTGGACAAGTTTTCCTCTGCACTGGTTTTGATAAATCTCCCCCATTATATGGCTATATTATTTAGGCAATGAATAATAGTATTGCTCCGCACTTTGTGGAGATATTATAAAGGCAATGAATAGCGGTATTTTTAAGGGAACTGTATGGCAATATTGTTCAAGTAATATGGCTATTATTTGCGCACCGTTTGGCTATGTTACTTAGGCAGTGAATTGTGGCATTATATGGCGACATCCGTTAGTGAATGAAAAGTCATATTACTTGGATATTGTTTGGCAATTTTATTTAAGTAATGAATAATGATATATTGGTGCAGTGTATGACGGTATTATTTAGGCAATAAATAATGACATTATCGTATTATTTGGGCACAATATACTGATACCATCCGGATATTATTTAAAGGGGTGTTCCGGGCAAAAACATTGTATCCCCTATCCAAAGGATAGGGGATAAGATGTCTGATCGCGGGGGGTCTCAGCAGCAGTCACCCACGCCCCCTCCATTCATGTCTATGGGAGGGGGCGTGGCGCCCGTCACGCCCCCTCCCATAGACATGAATGGAGGGGGCGTGGCGTGACGTCACATTCCCAGTCCCGGAAACCCGGAGGTTTCCGAATCTGGAGATTCAGCAACCGCAAAGAATGCGGGTGCTGCAGGGAGATCGCGGGGGGTCTTAGCAGCGGGCCCCCCGCGATCAGACATCTTATCCCCCATCCTTTGGATAGGGTATAAAATGTTTTTGCCCGGAATACCCCTTTAAGTAATGAATAATGATATATTGGTGCATTGTATGACGGTATTATTTAGGCAATAAATAATGACATTATCGTGGCGGTATTATTTGGGCACGATATACTGATACCATCCTGATATTATTTAAGTAATGAATAATTATATATTGGTGCATTGTATGACGGTATTATTTAGGCAATAAATAATGACATTATCGTGGAGGTATTATTTGGGCACAATATACTGATACTATCCTGATATTATTTAAGTAATGAATAATGATATATTGGTGCATTGTATGACGGTATTATTTAGGCAATAAATAATGACATTATCGTGGCGGTATTATTTGGGCCCAATATACTGATACCATCCTGATATTATTTAGACACCCTATTGTTTGGGCACTATATGGCACTATTATTTCTTCTTGAGGGAACCCTGGGATCATTTTGCTCTTATCCTGCATCGACTTTGATGCTGGATGTAAGAAATATCCACATGACCGGCAGTAGAAATCAGTAGCCTTAAGGTGCAAGTGAGAAGAATGAAGACAAGTCACCTCTACGGGGCTGCACTTCTTGTCATAGACAACATTAGCACATCCATAGCCCTCCGAAGTCTTCTTGTTAACCCCCATCCCCCCCCCCTCTTACAAAGGTACAATCACAGTAGGTGCTGACATCCCAGGTGGTGAGATGGCGGGGGGTTGCATGCTCTGAAAGGTGATCATCCAGGTGAGGGGGTGGGTGGAGCTAAGTCCAGCTCCTCTTCTGATTGGCTGTCCTTTTATGCAGGTAAATATAAAACCAGCCCGGTGCAGCTCCAGGTAGAATTGTCTGTGATTTTGCAGCTGTTTAGTGCAGTGACAATGGCCGTATCTAGCCTGCAGTACACCATGGGAATCTCCAGTGGCTTCAAGGTCTACATCCTAGAAGGTGGGTGCTGTCTACTATCTATAATGTAACTATTTGTCCTATTATTATATTCATTATTTTACCAATTTCTAGTTTCATCTAACCCCATATTAATGATAGTTTGTTCCAAAAAGTAGCATTCTACCCACCCAAACCATCCAGTAATGCTCCATATAGGTTGCTCTAGGTGGGCACCAATGACCCCTGTGGGGATAGTTTGACTTTTTCTATGTATTGGCCCATGCTTGGACCATTTGTATGTCAAACTAAGGATTCACATTTCATGTCAGTAATTTGTTGACACTCATCACTTATTTACAATGTATCCTTGCAGGACAGCACAGCGCACGCAATGTGGACCGCTACCGACCATTGACCAACCACGGGATCAACCATGGGATCCCCATATACCCCATCAAACGCAAACTGAGTCCAGATCCACCACAACCTCACAAGAGACTTTGTTCTTCCAGCCAACAGAACAGGTAAGTGCTGTTCTATCGTTATTTTAGAATCTGCAGAGTATTACTATTATTAGTATTAGATCTGCAGAACGTGCCCCAAAATTGTTTTTTTGGGACTATGCTGAAGTTGGAGTATTCCTTAGACAAGCATTTCCCGCCCTGTAGCTCTCCAGCTGTTGCCGAAACTACAACTACCATGATGCCTTGACGGTCTGCTGTTGGTGGGCTCCAAACTATGACTCTCCAGCTGATGCAAAACTACAACTCCCATCATGTCCTGACTGTCTACAGCCTAGAGCTATAGTAGTTTTTCAACAGCTGGAGAGCCCAAGCTCGGGGAACAATGTCCGAGATCAGACTATATGTTCCAGTTCCCTCAAAAAAAAATCTCAGAACATTTGCAAACATTATTACAATTTTAATTATTTTGTTTATATATATATATATATATATATATATTTTTTTTTTTATCCAAGATATCCAGTTACAAAAAGGAAAAAAACAAAGCAAACAACAAAGGATGTTTCTCAAGTAGTACTAAATCCTTTACAAAGATAATAAGCAAGGCTTATAGGATATCTATCTCGATATCTCGATTTATATTTTACAACACAACCCCCCCCCCCCCAAAAAAAAATAATAATAAAAAAATAAATAGGGAAGAGAAATTATGTTTTATTTAACCTTTTAGATAACCATACTGACCATATCTGTTTATAGAAAGTAATATTATAGATAGCAATAAACATTATTAAAATTTCATTGCCTTCTTACAGGAACAAGTCCTCCCATTCACCTATGAACATGAAGTGTGCAACAAGACAAACTCCGACATCAGAGCCCCCCAGTCCCAAAGTATTTCCTTCTCATGTGGACCTCCAAAATGTTCTGAAGAGGTTAATGCCTGAACGGCGGCTCCTGGAAAGGAAAGAAACCCGGCAAACAGAAGAAGAACAACCTCTAGCATTGGTCAAAAGGTTGGAAAAGCCAAGTGAACAGCCAATGGTGTCCTCCGCCATGCTTCAACAGGTGGGTGACGTCCTTATGACCGACCAAAGTTGGTCTACAGAAGTGATGTCCAAACGGTGGCCCTCCAGATGTTGCAAAACTACAACTCACAGCATGATTGGACCCCATAGCAGTTCCTTATAAGTCAGATTCTTGTGATCAGCACCATATTAATACAATATGCAAGGTGCCTCCAGCTGTTGCAAAACTACAACTCCCAGCAAATAGATAAAATGGTAAAATGTGATTAAATTGATTAAATGGGGCGTGATTAGACCCCATAGCAGTTCCTTATAAGTCAGATTCTTGTGATTAGCACCTTATTCAAACTTATACAATATACAGGGTGCCTCCAGCTGTTGCAAAACTACAACTTCCAGCATGTTTGGACCCCATAGCAGTTCTTTATAAGTCAGATTCTTGTGATCAGCACCTTATTCATACTTATACAATATGCAGGGTGCCTCCAGCTGTTGCAAAATGACAACTCCCAGCATGATTGGACCCCACAGCAGTTCCTTCTAAGTCAGATTCTTGTGATCAGCACCTTATTCATACTTATACAATATGCAGGGTGCCTCAAGCTGTTGCAAAACTACAACTCCTAGCATGTTTGGACCCCATAACAGTTCCTTATAAGTTAGATTCTTGTGATCAGCACTTTATTCATACTTATACAATATACAGGGTGCCTCCAGCCCTTGCAAAACTACAACTCCCAGCATGCCCGGACAGCCAACGGCTGTCCGGGCATGCTTGGAGTTGTAGTTTTGCAACAGCTGGAGGCACGCCGGATGGGAAACACTGCTATAGTTTTATATTGATCCATTCCATCTACTGGTTTAGTTTGTAAGACTGTACACACTCACTTATGGAAGGGCAATATGCAGCGCATTGCAAAAGTATTCAACCCCCCTCAAAACTAAATTTTTTTATTTACTTCTACTATTTTTTTACTTTACGTTGGCTGTCCTGGCATGCTGGGAGTTGTAGTTTTCCAACATCAGGAGGGCCACAGTTTGGACACCACTGGTCTACAGGGATTTCATTATGGTCCATTTTTATCTCATATAACCATTGCTTCTCCTCTTTCAGATGAGACCATCAGTCATCACTTGCATATCCAGACCTAAAGCAAGTCCACCTCCGACTACGGACAACAAGACCTCAACAAGTCCTCTCTGGAACTCACAAACTCAACGTAAGTTCTAAATCTTTTGGACCTGAATGTTGTATTGATAAAATATTAAAAATATTTTTTTTTTAATCAACTGATGCCAGAAAGTTAAACAGATTTGTAAATGACTTCTATTAAAAAATTGTAATCCTTCCAGTACTTATAAGCTGCTGTATGATCCACAGGAAGTTCTTTTCTTATCAGTCTGGCCATTTATCAGTGCTCTCTGCTGACACCTCTGTCCGTGTCAGGAACTGTCCAGAGCAGAAGAGGTTTGCTATGGGGATTTGCTCCTACTCTGGACAGTTCCTAAAATGGACAGAGGTGTCAGCAGAGAGCACTATGGTCAGACAGAAAAGAAAAGAACTTCCTGTGGATCATACAGCAGCTCATAAGTACTGGAAGGATTAAGATTTTTTAATAGAAGTAATTTACAAATCTGTGTACATTTCTGGTACCAGTTGATTTAAAAAACTTTTTTTTCCAGTGGAGTACCCCTTTAATACATTGATAAAAGTCCTAAATCTGACCTTGATCTATCTGTAGGATCCCCCAGAACCTGCTCCCCAGACGTAGAAGAACATTTCCAAAGAAGCCTCAAATCCTGCACCTCGCATCCAAGCGCCCGCTCCCCTCCTTCCCCCTACAGTTCGGTAGAGGACCACTTCTCCAAAGCCCTGGGCTCCAGATGGCTCTTAATCCGAGCTGCAGCAGACTCCCCTTCGTCTCAAGAGAACCCAACCAGGCGCTAGCGCCGCCCACTGGACCTTTTTTTCATCGGAACCCTCAACACTTAGGTTCTGAGACCACTGGTCGGAACCCTCAACACTTAGGTTCTGAGACCACTGGACTGGAGATGACAGACTCTGTTTCTACTTTTGTAATATATATTTATTTGATATTTTATCGGTCGAAATGGAATTCTGAAGAATTTTGGGGGTGAAGGCTATCACTAGGGGGGTGGGGGGTGGGGTCAGTGTTTTCCTGTAATGGGTGAATATTGGATCATTGTGTACAAATGAAATGATTAAAAATAAAAGTGATTTGTTACATCATGGACTCGGTTCTCTTCCCTTACAACAGGGTTTTCCAACCAGGATGCCTCCAGCTGTTGCAAAACTATAACCACGGTTTTGACTCAGGTTTAAAAACCGTACTGCAACCACATACATTTTTTTTTAACATGGACGTCAATGGGAAACGCATTAGTATACGGTCCCATACGGGAAACCGTATACGATTTTTATTTTGCACATGCGCATTTGCATCCTAAAGTCCCCACCCTACACCCCTCCCATTAAAAATGGCCAAAATTATCAAAAACGTATGTATTTTTTTAAATTTTTTTAAAATAAAAATGGATGGAACTTTATGCACTTTTAAAAACAGTATACGGTTTACTTTTTCCCATACTGTTCCATCCGGGGTTTTTTTGCCATACGGTTTTCTTTTGAAAAACTGATTGAAAACAAAATGGCAAAAACTGATGTGAACTCGGCCGGGGCTTTTGGTGCAGGTCCGTAATCCCCTGACCTTCAGGGGCAGGGCATGATGGTAGTTGTAGTCTTGAAACATCAGCCCCAAGAGCCCACCCTCAAGGTGCCTCCAGCTCATAGGGTGCACCGTATGAAGACCACTGGCTTAGATAGAGGGTGGGCTCTTGGAGCAGATCAGTGTTCCACAACCTTTCTCCAGCCTTCAGGGTCAGGGCATGCTGGTAGTTGTAGTCTTGAAACATCCGACTACAACTACAGGTTGGGGAACATTGGTGTAGACCCTCTGGTGGCCCTCAAGGTGCCTCCAGCTGATAGTGTCCACAATTTGAAGACCACTGGCTTAGATAGAGGGTGGGCTCTTGGTGCAGTTCAATGTTTCCCCAATATTTCACCAGCCTTCAGGTTCAGGGCATGATGGTAGTTGTAGTCTTGCAACATCTGGAGAACTACAGGTTGAGGAATATTGGTGTAGACCCTCTGGTGGCCCTCATGGTGCATCCAGCTGATAGGGTCCACACTTCGAAGACCACTGGCTTAGATAGAGGGTGGGCTCTTGGTGCAGGTCCGTAATCCCACAACCTTTCTCCAGCCTTCAGGGTCAGGGCCTGCTGGTAGTTGTAGTCTTGCAACATCTGGAGAACTACAGGTTGAGGAATATTGGTGTAGACCCTCTGGTGGCCCTCATGGTGCATCCAGCTGATAGGGTCCACCAAATATCTGCGCTAATGTCAGGCCAATGCTCATAACACATCTGAGGACAATTAAAACATGGTCCTTAATACAGCCAATATCTACAAATTGCTTTTCAAATAATCAACCCCTCCAAGTTGGGTTACTTCCCTATGGATATAGCTTGTATGGTCGGTGGGCTCCTGGTGGTCTTCAAGGTTCCTCTAGATGACACTAGGGTCAATGGTAACATCACATTGTAACCCATACAGTCAAAATGTAGGAAGGCTTCTATTTCCCATACATGTTTCTTAAAAGTGTAAAAGTTTTCAACCCCCCTTTTTTTTATTTTATTTAGGAAGTCGATTGGTTTTCAATAAAGTTACAAAATAGTAGAAGTAAATTACTATTTTTTTGTTTTTAAGGGGGTTGAATACTTTTGCAATACGCTGCATATTGCCCTTCCACGAGTGAGAGTCAGCTATTGGTACAGTCTTAAAGACTAAACCAGTAGATAGAATGGATCAATATAAAACTATAGCAGCGTTTCCCATCTGGTGTGCCTCCAGCTGTTGCAAAACTACAACTCCCAGCATGCCCGGACAGCCGTTGGCTGTCCGGGCATGCTGGGAGTTGTAGTTTTGCAACAGCTGGAGGCACCTTGTATATTGTATAAATATGAATAAGGTGCTCATCACAAGAATCTGACTTATGAGGAACTGCTATGGGGTCTAATCATGCCCCATTTAATCACTTTAATCACATTTTACAGTTTTCTCTTTATTTGCTTTATAATATAGATAGCCATTGGCTGTCCGGGCATGCTGGGAGTTGTAATTTTGCAACAGCTGGAGGCACCCTGTATATTGTATAATTATGAATAAGGTACTGATCACGAGAATTTGACTTATAAGGAACTGCTATGGGGTCAAATCATGCCCCATTTAATCACATTTTACAGTTTTCTCTTTATTTGGTTTATAATATAGATAGCCATTGGCTGTTTGGGCATGCTGGGAGATGTAGTTTTGCAACTGCTGGAGGCCAAAAAATACTTGCCTTTGGTTTATGTGAATGAAACTTTATCATTGTATGATGAGTCATGTAAGTTTTCTAAAACCTTTTTTCAATTGTTTTCAAGACCTGTGCTTGCTTTGATAGAATAGAAATTGTCTATGGGGTAAACACATCTGTTAGTTTGCTACTATGTATCAGTGCAGGTATAATGTGTCAGGTATCTAAAATGGATACAATGTAAGATTGTTCCCATTCTCTGACAGCAAGCAGGGATCTTGAAGAATATTGATACAAAGAGGCTTTTCGCAATACAATGATGAAGTATCTGCACTGGGGGGTTCTATACCTGATCTGATGGAGAAGAGTCACCTGCAGCCCCCCCCATAGAGGACACTGAGGTTCAGGGGGGGGGGGCATCTGGTTCTGATTTGCTGTCAGTGAATGGAGTCTTCCTCCTGAGGAGCAGGTCTTAACTTGACAAAAAGCCTCAGCGCCAGGTGTGTTACCTGCACCAAGTGATTCATTGTATTAGAGACGACCGCACAATGAGTCATGTGACCCCCATGACAGATGGCGGCATCCTCAGCGTATGTATATGTTATAGGAGTGACATCATCAGCTGGTATAACAATAGACAGCAGGCGGTATCACACATGATGGGCTTAGATACACCAACAGTATGCCACATGATAGGCTTAGGTATACTATCTCAGCAGAAAGTATCATACTTCATAGGCTTAGATACACCAACAGCCTCCCACATGAGAGGCTTAGATATACCACCTTGGGAAAAGTAGCACACTTCATAGGCTTAGATACGCCAACAGTGTCCCAAATGAAAAGCTTAAATATACCACCTCAGCAGACAGTATCACACTTCATAGGCTTAGATACACCAACAGTATGCCACATGATAGTATATCTAAGCCTATCTCAGCAGAAAGTATCACACTTCATAGGCTTAGATACACCAACAGCGCCCCGCATGATAGGTTTAGATATACCACCTAGGGAAAAGTATCACACTTCATAGGCTTAGATACGCCAACAGTGTCCCGCATGATAGGCTTTTATATAACACCTCAGCAGACAGTATCACACTTCATAGGGTTAGATACCCCAACGATGTCCCACATGATAGGCTTAGATATAACACCTCAGCAGAAAGTATCACTCTTCATAGGCTTAGATACACCAACAGCGCCCCACATGATAGGTTTAGATATACCACCTAGGGAAAAGTATCACACTTCATAGGCTTAGATACGCCAACAGTGTCCCACATGATAGGCTTAGATATAACACCTCAGCAGACAGTATCACACTTCATAGGCTTAGATACGCCAACAGTGTACCAAATGATAGACTTAGATATAACACCTCAGCAGACAGTATCACACTTCGTATGGTTGGTACGTCAAGAGTGTCCCACTTGATGGGCTTAGATATACCACCTAGGGAAAAGTATCACACTTAATAGGCTTAGATACGCCAACAGTGTCCCACATGTTAGGCTTAGATATAACACCTCAGCAGAAAGTATCACACTTCATAGGCTTAGATACACCAAAAGCGCCCCACATGATAGGCTTAGATATACAACCTAGGGAAAAGTATCACACTTCATAGGCTTAGATACGCCAACAGTGTCTTACATGATAGGCTTAGATATAACACCTCAGCAGACAGTATCACACTTCATAGGCTTAGATACGCCAACAGTGTCCCATATGATAGGCTTATATATTACACCTCAGCTGGCAGTATCACACTTCATAGGGTTAGATACGTCAACAGTATGCCACATGATAAGTTTAGATATACCACCTCAGCAGACAGTATCACACATGATAAGCTTAGATACATCAACATTATGCCACATGATAGGCTTAGATACACCACCTGAGCAGACAGTATCATTATACACTGTAATATGCCATTACTAGATTAGCAGACAGTATCACATATGATGGTCTTAAATGCAAACACCAGTGGCTTAGATACATTAAAACAGCAGTATAGCATGGGATACGTTTAGTAGACTACGATTTTGGAGACGGGAAAAAAAAACGGATAAAACCGTAAATGATGCAAAACGTACACAACAGGATGCTACGTTTGGTATACGGTTTTCTATGAAATGTCTATATCTACGGTTTGCAATACGTTTATTTTTTACTGAAACTGGATATGGGGGCCGTATTGCAAAAACGAGATGTGAATGCGGCCTTAAAGGGGTATTCCGGGAAAAAACTTTTTTATATACTGTATATCAACTGGCTCCAGAAAGTTAAACAGATTTGTAAATGACTTCTATTAAAAAAATCTTAATCCTTTCAGTACTTATGAGCTGCTGAAGTTGAGTTGTTAATTTCTGTCTAAGTGCTCTCTGATGACACGTGTCTTGGACTCGGTTCTCTTCCCTTACAACAGTGTTTTCCAACCAGGGTGCCTCCAGCTGTTGCAAAACTATAACTCCCAGCATGCCCAGACAGCCTTCGGCTGTCTGGGCATGCTGGGAGTTGTAGTTTTGCAACAGCTGGAGGCACCCTGGTTGGGAAACAATGCCTTACAACAATTGGCCGACCAGAAGATAGGAACCATGAGGTCCGTAATCTCCCAACCTTTCTCCAGCCTTCAAGGTCAGGGCATGCTGGTAGTTGTAGTCTTGCAACATCCGGAGAACTACAGGTTGAGGAACATTGGTGTAAACCCTCTGGTGGCCCTTAAAGGGGTATTCCAGGAAAAAACTTTTTTTTCATATCTCAACTGGCTCCAGAAAGTTAAACAGATTTGTAAATTGCTTCTATCAAAAAATCTTAATTATTTCAGTACTTATGAGCTGCTGAAGTTGAGTTGTTCTTTTCTGTCTAAGTGCTCTCTGATGACACGTGTCTCAGGAAGAAGCAAATCCCCATAGCAAACCTCTTCTACTCTATGCAGTTCCCGAGACAAGCAGAGACGTCAGCAGAGAGCACGGTTGCCAGACAGAAAACCACAACTCAACTTCAGCAGCTGATAATTATTGGAAGGATTAAAGTTAAAGGGGTACTCCGGTGAAAAACTTCTTTTTTTTAAATCAACTGGTGCCAGAAAATTAAACAGATTTGTAAATTAATTCTATTAAAAAATCTTAATCCTTCCAGTACTTATTAGCTGCTGAATACTACAGTGGAAATTATTTTCCATTTGAAACACAGAGCTCTCTGCTGACATCATGAGCACAGTGCTCTCTGCTGACATCTCTGTCCATTTTAGGAACTGTCCAGAGTAAAAGGAAATCCCCATAACAAACATATGCTGTTCTGAACAGTTCCTAAAATGGACAGAGGTGTCAGCAGAGAGCACTGTGCTCGTGATTCAGCAGAGAGCTCTGTGTTTAAAAAAGAAAATAATTTTCTCTGTAGTATTCAGCAGCTAATAAGTACAGGAAGGATTAAGATTTTTTAATAGAAATCATTTACAAATCTGTTTAACTTTCTGGCACCAGTTGATTTAAAAAACAAAAAAAAAGTTTTTCATCAAAGTACCCCATTAACTTTAACTTTAATCCTTTCAATAATTATCAGCTGCTGAAGTTGAGTTGTTGTTTTCTGTCTGGCAACAGTGCTCTCTGCTGACATCTCTGCTTGTCTCGGGAACTGCACAGAGTAGAAGAGGTTTGCTATGGGGATTTGCTTCTAAACTGGGCGGTTCAAGAGACACGTGTCATCAGAGAGCACTTAGACGGAAAAGAACAACTCAACTTCAGCAGCTCATAAGTACTGAAAGGATTAAGATTTTTTAATAGAAGTCATCCGAGCTTCGTATCCTTCAGGATGTTCTCATCAGATGAAAGGGCACCTGGCGTTTCACGCGCCGTAATTAAAAGATATGGGGAATAAGAAGACGACATGGTCGGATTTAAGGCTGGAAGATGTGTCAGTACTCCGGTACTCCGCCAACCGCCGGCCCCACCTTCCAGGACAAGTCCTCGCAGCTTCTCGACATGTCACAAGAGCATTCCTCCCCACATGCCAAGCAGCCACAGCTGTCTCTTTAAGGTGTTACCTTCTTCAGACAACAATCCCCCGGGCTACGAGTTGTGAAGCTACAATCCACTCAGGAATACGATCCCCGGATAAACCGGTCCGACCGGTCTCCTGGAAGGAAATCCAAGACTCCGGGCTACATGTGAAGAATGCCTGTGTGTGTGTCACCCCATAGAACAAAGTCAATTTGCCCCTCGGGGCATCTAAAAAGAACAATGCATTTGTCTAAGGCCACGACATCAAACACACCGGGCTCGGAGGAAGACAAAGAGCCGTCTTGTATCATGTACAATAGACTTCATCAATGTGAATACGGAGGAAGGGGGGAATAATAAGGAGGGGGCGCATTATCTTGTTGCTGTGACCAGTATGGGGGGCTTAGATAATTGCAATAAGTACGCATATGCAAAGTCTGACCATAATAAATTGGAAATACATGGCCCGGGGCAGGGGGTGGACGGTCCAGGTGTGTAGATGTCTGCATAACATAGAAATGGTACCACCTACTATCATGGGTACTCGTAGCATAACACAGCCCAATGTCTCACAATGTATATTATAGTGTTTCCCAAGCAGGGTGCCTCCTGTTATTGCAAAACGACAACTCCCAGCATGCCCGGACAGCCGTTGGCTGTCCGGGCATGCTGGGAGTTGTAGTTTTGTAACCGCGGGAGGCATCATGTAGATTGCATAACTAAGAATAAGGTGCTGATCACAAGAATCTGACTAATAAGGAACTGCTATGGGGTCTAATCACACCCCATGTAAGCATTTTAATTATATTTTACAGTTTTCTCTCTATTTGCTTTATGATATATATATATATATATATATATATATATATACAGTATCTCCCATAAGTGAGTCCACCCCTCACATTATATACAGTATATTCCATAAGTGACACCACCCATTATATACAGTATATCCCATAAGTGAGTCCACCCCTCACATTATATATACAGTATATCCCATAAGTGAGTCCACCCCTCACATTATATACAGTATATCCCATAAGTGACTCCACCCCTCACATTATATATACAGTATATCCCATAAGTGACTCCACCCCTCACATTATATACAGTATATCCCATAAGTGAGTCCACCCCTCACATTATATATATATACAGTATATCCCATAAGTGAGTCCACCCCTCACATTATATATACAGTATATCCCATAAGTGAGTCCACCCCTTACATTATATATACAGTATATCCCATAAGTGAGTCCACCCCTCACATTATATACAGAATATCCCATAAGTGAGTCCACCCCTCACATTATATATATATACAGTATATCCCATAAGTGAGTCCACCCCTCACATTATATATATATACAGTATATCCCATAAGTGACTCCACCCCTCACATTATATATACAGTATCTCCCATAAGTGAGTCCACCCCTTACATTATATATACAGTATATCCCATAAGTGAGTCCACCCCTCACATTATATACAGAATATCCCATAAGTGAGTCCACCCCTCACATTATATACAGTATCTCCCATAAGTGACTCCACCCCTCACATTATATATACAGTATATCCCATAAGTGAGTCCACCCCTTACATTATATATACAGTATATCCCATAAGTGACTCCACCCCTCACATTATATATACAGTATATCCCATAAGTGACTCCACCCCTCACATTATATATACAGTATATCCCATAAGTGACTCCACCCCTCACATTATATACAGTATATCCCATAAGTGAGTCCACCCCTCACATTATATATTCAGTATATCCCATAAGTGACTCCACCCCTCACATTATATACAGTATATCCCATAAGTGACTCCACCCCTCACATTATATACAGTATATCCCATAAGTGACTCCACCCTCACATTATATATACAGTATATCCCATAAGTGAGTCCACCCCTCACATTATATATTCAGTATATCCCATAAGTGAGTCCACCCCTCACATTATATATACAGTATCTCCCATAAGTGACTCCACCCCTCATATTACATACAGTATATCCCATAAGTGACTCCACCCCTCACATTATATACAATATCTCCGATAAGTGAGTCCACCCCTCACATTATATACAGTATATCCCATAAGTGACTCCACCCCTCACATTATATACAATATCTCCGATAAGTGAGTCCACCCCTCACATTATATACAGTATATCCCATAAGTGACTCCACCCCTCACATTATATACAGTATATCCCATAAGAGAGTCCACCCCTCACATTATATATACAGTATATCCCATAAGTGACTCCACCCCTCACATTATATACAGTATATCCCATAAGTGAGTCCACCCCTCACATTATATATACAGTATATCCCATAAGTGAGTCCACCCCTCACATTATATATATAGTATATCCCATAAGTGACTCCACCCCTCACATTATATATACAGTATATCCCATAAGTGACTCCACCCCTCACATTATATATACAGTATATCCCATAAGTGACTTCACCCCTCACATTATATATACAGTATATCCCATAAGTGACTCCACCCCTCACATTATATATACAGTATATCCCATAAGTGACTCCACCCCTCACATTATATACAGCATATCCCATAAGTGACTCCACCCCTCACATTATATATACAGTATATCCCATAAGAGAGTCCACCCCTCACATTATATATATAGTATATCCCATAAGTGACTCCACCCCTCACATTATATACAGTATATCCCATAAGTGACTCCACCCCTCACATTATATATACAGTATATACCATAAGTGAGTCCACCCCTCACATTATATATACAGTATATCCCATAAGTGACTCCACCCCTCACATTATATATAGTATATCCTATAAGTGAGTCCACCCCTCACATTATATATACAGTATATCCCATAAGTGAGTCCACCCCTCACATTATATACAGTATATCCCATAAGTGAGTCCACCCCTCACATTATATATACAGTATATCCCATAAGTGACTCCACCCCTCACATTATATATACAGTATATCCCATAAGTGACTCCACCCCTCACATTATATATACAGTATATACCATAAGTGAGTCCACCCCTCACATTATATATACAGTATATCCCATAAGTGACTCCACCCCTCATATTATATATACAGTATATCCCATAAGTGAGTCCACCCCTCACATTATATATACAGTATATCCCATAAGTGACTCCACCCCTCACATTATATACAGTATATCCCATAAGTGACTCCACCCCTCACATTATATATACAGTATCTCCCATAAGTGACTCCACCCCTCACATTATATATACAGTATCTCCCATAAGTGACTCCACCCCTCACATTACATATACAGTATATCCCATAAGTGACTCCACCCCTCACATTATATATACAGTATCTCCCATAAGTGAGTCCACCCCTCACAATATATATGCAGTATCTCCCATAAGTGAGTCCACCCCTCACATTATATATATACAGTATATCCCATAAGAGACTCCACCCCTCGCATTATATACAGTATATCCCATAAGTGAGTCCACCCCTCACATTATATATATAGTATATCCCATAAGTGACTCCACCCCTCGCATTATATACAATATCTCCCATAAGTGAGTCCACCCCTCACATTATATATACAGTATATCCCATAAGTGAGTCCACCCCTCACATTATATACAGTATATCCCATAAGTGACTCCACCCCTCGCATTATATACAGTATCTCCCCCACCATGATTACCGTAGGGATGGTATTGAGCGGGTGACTGTCAGTGTCTGGTTTCCCCAAGACATGATGCTACTGTGGTGGCCCATTACAGGAGGTGTTACCCCGTACCCTTGCTGTCCTGTCAGGCCGCCTCCCTGCAGTGTCCCCTGGGCACTCTTATACCCGTCCCCTCATGTACATATGTTTTGCCATTTATTATGCTGTAAAGTGTGTTAAGAAGTGTTATAACTTTGAGAAATTGTGGTAACGGGATGTGATAAGGGCAGATGTTGTTACCTTAGGGGCAGATGGCATTTACCCCCTGTATTTGTGATGCCAGGGCGTGGTTTATCCTTCATACCACCCCAAGGTATACCGCTGGATCCTGGGCTGGGCACGGGGGGCAATAAAGACCAGACGCCAAGTTACAGACAACGGTAGCTTTACTGAGTGTAGACAGATGGTAAATTCTATACAGTTCAGTCAGGGCCCAAGGAGATGACCAGTGACTCAGAGACCTTAAGGGCTTGCTGGGAATAGTAGTAGGACTGGACAATTGAATGCAGACCACACTGACTTGACAGATGACAGATGACTTGACTTGACTCATAAAGCTGTGACTTTATCTTACTTGACGTGATGGTGGCTGCAGGACTGGACTTTGAGGTCTCCAACACTCTGGACACACACACTAGGCGACTGCACTGGACCTCAGCCAAGACTTGTCTCCAAAGAGAGAGAAGCTCCACCCAGGGCTTATATGGGGAACTAGCAGGGAGCCCATAGGTCACTCTTGGGATCACTTGGTCACTAGTCCCTCCTGGGTAACAATCACATGACATATCTCTTAAAGATACAAGACATTTTATAATACAATACACTGCAGAGCATATGTACAGGGGGGAAACAGGTGCAAGGGGCCCTGGGGACACTGAAGGAGGCCGCCTGACAGGACAGCAAGGGTACTGGGTAACATCTCCCATACTGGGCCACCACAAAATGTTCTCATGTGATCTTCAGTTGTCATGTGAGTTATCATGTGAATTTTACCCAGCAGGTATCAGTGACCAGGTGACCAATGGGACCAGAGTCTCCCCCATATAAGCCCTAAGTGGAGCCTCTGCTCTCTTTCTGCTAAGCTGAGGTCCAGTGCAGTCAAGTCTGGGAGTCTAGAGTCATAGGAGCCTCAAGTCAAGTCTGCAGCCACAAGATACAAGTCTACAAGTAAGATAAAGTCACAGCATTGTCAGTCACAAGTCAGTCTTGTGAAAGTCCTCTGTCAAGTCAGCGTGGCCTGCACGAAATTGTCCCATTCTACTACCAGTCCCAACAAGCCCTTAAGGTCTCTGAGTCACTGGTAAACTCCGTGGGCGCCCTGGCTGAACTGTATAGACTCTTCCATCTGTCACTCAGTAAAGCTACCAATGTCCGTAACTTGGCGTCGGAGTCATTATTGCCCCTGTGCCTAGCCCAGGATCCAGCGGTATAACTTCAGGTGATATTCAGCAGACACCACGCCCTGGCGTCACAAATAAAAGGGGTTAATGCCATCTGCCCCCTAGGGTAATTCCATCTGCCCTGCATCTCACACCCCATACTAAACTACCCCACCATGATCACTGTAGGGATGGTATTGGGCAGGTGATGGGCAGTGCCTGGTTTCCTCCAGACATGATGCTGCCCCCACCATGATCACTGTAGGGATGGTATTGGGCAGGTGATAGGCAGTGCTTGGTTTCCTCCAGCCATGATGCTGCCCCCACCATGATCACTGTAGGGATAGTATTGGGCAGGTGATGGGCAGTGCCTGGTTTCCTCCGGACATGATGCTGCCCCCACCATGATCACTGTAGGGATGGTATTGGGCAGGTGATGGGCAGTGCCTGGTTTCCTCCAGACATGATGCTGCCCCCACCATGATCACTGTAGGGATGGTATTGTGTAGGTGATGGGCAGTGCCTGGTTTCCCCCAGACATGATGCTTCCCCCACCATGATCACTGTAGGGATGGTATTGGGCAGGTGATGGGCAGTACCTGGTTTCCTCCAGACATGATGCTGCCCCCACCATGATCACTGTAGGGATGGTATTGGGCAGGTGATGGGCAGTACCTGGTTTCCCCCAGACATGATGCTGCCCCCACCATGATCACTGTAGGGATGGTATTGGGCAGGTGATGGGCAGTGCTTGGTTTCCTCCAGACATGATGCTGCCCCCCCCCCCCCCCCCATGATCACTGTAGGGATGGTATTGGGCAGGTGATGGGCAGTGCCTGGTTTCCTCCAGACATGATGCTGCCCCCACCATGATCACTGTAGGGATGGTATTGGGCAGGTGATAGGCAGTGCCTGGTTTCCTCCAGACATGATGCTGCCCCCACCATGATCACTGTAGGGATGGTATTGGGCAGATGAGGAGCAGTGCCTGGTTTCCTCCAGACATGACGATGCCCCCACCATGATCACTGTAGGGATGGTATTGGGCAGGTGATGGGCAGTGCCTGGTTTCCTCCAGACATGAGGCTGCCCCCACCATGATCACTGTAGGGATGGTATTGGGCAGGTGATGGGCAGTACCTGGTTTCCTCCAGACATGATGCTGCCCCCACCATGATCACTGTAGAGATGGTATTGGGCAGGTGATGGGCAGTACCTGGTTTCCCCCAGACATGATGCTGCCCCCACCATGATCACTGTAGGGATGGTAATGGGCAGGTGATGGGCAGTACCTGGTTTCCTCCAGACATGATGCTGCCCCCACCATGATCACTGTAGGGATGGTATTGGGCAGGAGATGGGCAGTGCCTGGTTTCCTCCAGACATGATGCTGCCCCCACCATGATCACTGTAGGGATGGTAATGGGCGGGTGATGGGCAGTGCCTGGTTTCCTCCAGACATGATGCTGCCCCCACCATGATCACTGTAGGGATGGTATTGGGCAGGTGATGGTGCCTGGTTTCCTCCAGACATGATGCTGCCCCCACCATGATCACTGTAGGGATGGTATTGGGCAGGTGATGGGCAGTGCCTGGTTTCCTCCAGACATGACGTTCAGTATTAAGGATAAAAACTTCCATCTTGGTTCCATCAGACCAGAGAATCTTGTTCCTCACAGTCTGATCCTTTAGATCTTCTCTGTAATCTCCAGACGTCTTCCATGTTATTACTGAGGAGGCTTCTTTCTGCCCAGATTGTGGAGGCCTCAGTGATGGTTCTGGACCTTCTGGAAGTTTCTCCCATCTGTACACAGGATCTTTGGAGCTCAGAGTGACCATTGGGTTCTTGGTCTCCTCTCTTACCAAGACCCTTTTCCCCGATTACTCAGTTTGGTGGGACGGCAGGCAGTTCTTTCCTATTGAACACTGCGTCAACAACTGAAATAAGCTGCATAACGAGTGGATGATCCTCATGATACATCTTTCATTGTAAAGTGATATTTCTTTGTCAGAAAATTGTATTAAAATTTTATATATAAATTACTAATATATTATTACCACAAATTATACTGGCTTTAGCATGTTTTTGCCTTAAATACTGTGGACAGGAAGTTGTGTAGTTCTCTCATTGTCAGTGTGGTGTTGTCTTCTGCTCCCCACCTACTCCCTCTCTCCTTTACCACTTTAACCCCTTTTGTAGGGTTTTCTATATGTAATATGGATGCCATTCAACTTATTCTTTCCTTGGACCCTGAATGGTCTAGAATTGCTATGTTGCATTACCCCACCCCCTGCTGAATGCTGCAATGTTGATCCCCACTCACGTCTGGCTGTTCTTCAGTTCTGACATTATAATCATGAACCAGGAGGATCAGGATGAGCAGTGCGCTGAAGCTTTACAGGACATCTATCTATGGTATTATCAGCTGTATTTCTGGTTGAATTGTGTCTGGTAACTCATAACATTATCTATAGTAATTTCCCTCAGGGTTCCAAAATCTGCAAGCGTCCCCCCCCCACCCCCCCCCCCCCCCGCCCCCGTCTATGCTGAGCACAAATGAAATGAAAATGTGCCCACCGACATGATATGTCAGGAAAGGGCATGATAATGCCAATGCGATAACAGGTCTCTACCCACTAATGGGAAAAAGTGACTTGGAAAAATAATAATACAGTTCTGCCATCTAGTGGTCTTAGAACAAATTGCACTGCAAATGTATCTTTTATTTTTATTTTTGCGCAACCACTTTTTGTGGTTAGATTTCTCTAATCCAGAGAATAAATAACGCTACAATAGTATTGTCATTTTCTGCACTAGCGATCCCATGTGTAAGACTCCTATGTTTCCAGGCATTCCTTTCTTATTCCAGTAGTCATCTCCATTAGTGGGATATAACATACATATCATTCTCGTAAAGGATTAATCTGCCAAGGAGGACACAGCTGCCTATAAAGTGTTAGAAAGAACACACATCTATTTATAAGGGGTTAATCTGTAAGAGGAGGACATAGCTGCTTGTAAGGAGTTAATCTGCTACATGAATACACAGCATCTTGTTAAGGCAAGGTTTACACTTGAATATTATATATTTTTTTTCAGACCAAAGGTCAAATGACCTGAACTGACCAGAAAATTACTGACTTGCAACGTAATATGGATGTTAAGATGCGTAAATCCATAGACGTCTAGTGTAAACCCAGCCGTACCGTCTTACAAAGGGACAGCGCTTATTCACTAAATAAGAAAGGAAATGCCTTATTTTTTCCTAATTATATATACCTGAGAATTATTTTATATTCCAGTCTTCACCCAGGAGTTGATAGGTTAATTTTTATCTATGTAAGTATATTGTATCTATTTCTATGTTGGAAGTAGAGCCCCATGATTCTTTATGGATTTCTGACCATTACCCCTCGCTCCTGTAAGGTGTGCGTGCTGTTCCCACCCTCTCAGGCATCATGTGGGTCTAATCGCTCCCGCAAACATTTTGTCACAGCTTTTCGAAGTAGTCCCCCGAGTCATCTCACATCCCCTTGTGTCATTTCATTACCCCCTGTGCTATTTTGTATTACCCCCTGTGCCATCTCATCCCCTCCTCGTGCCATTTCCCTTTTGTGGCATTTCAGATTTGCTGGACTGCGCAGGTCTTTTTGTGACCTGCTGTATGTTCTGTGACCGCCCGCAAGTTTTTTAAAGGGGTACTCCACCTCTAGACATCTTATCCCCTATCCAAAGGATAGGGGATAAGATGTCTGATCGCAGGGGTCTCGCCGCTGGGGACCCTCGCAATGTAGCATGCGGCACCCTCCTGTATCTGCTTCTGGCAGCGCAGGAGGTTCTGGCTCCCGACCACAGGAACGGAAGATCATGACGTCACGACTCCGCCCCCGTGTGACTACACGCTCCTCCCCCTCAATGCAAGTCTATGGGAGGGGGCGTGACGGCTGTCACGCCCCCTCCCATAGACTTGCATTGAGGGGGCGGGGCGTGATGTCAGACGGAGGCGCGATCAGACATCTTATCCCCTATCCTTTGGATAGGGGATAAGATGTCTAGGGGTGGAGTACCCCTTTAAGGGGTCCCGCGGGACCTGCAGGATCCCAATCCCAATGCAGGGCTCTAGTTGGAAGGGCCAATTGCAGAAATATGTCCTATACAGCTTTTCACAGCGCCACCTATTGGTCCTTATCAAAAATAACTAGCCTCACTTAAAAGGGGTTATTCACCATAAGGTGATTTTAGTAGGTACCCGACAGACAGTAATGGACATGCTTAGGAAGGATCTGCGCTTGTCTTGGGGCTAAATGGCTATGTTGGGAGTCCACCATGATGCTGATGATCTTTTTGTGAACTGGCTATTTCCTGTTGGAGTTCCCTCCCTCCAATTACAAGTCCCACGATTCCTTGTGTGTAAGTGTGAGGTCACTTTTCTCCCTCCCACACATCAGCCACCCCACCCATTGAAACACACCAGTGACCCTTTTCATTCAATAGACCAGTGTTTTCTAACCAGGGTGCATCCAGCTGTTGCAAAACTACAATTCTTGCAGAATGATCCCCCTCCCACCCAGCGGTCGCTCCGCCCATTGAAGCACACAGACTCCCTCTGAACACCTGACCAGTGATGTAATGTCTCGGGCCGCACTGCAACTGGGGAAAACCTGAGACCACAGTTATTTTGTATGCTGTTAAAAATAAACATTGGGGCAGAAATCACAGATGAATTGTGAGAAGACCATGAAACACAGGTACAGACACTATATTATGAACTACACTAACTTTACAGCCCCTGTAGCATAGTCAAATAAAAAAAAAAAAATCCTGGAATACTCCTCTAAAAAATATGAGATTTGTGTTTGCGAAAAAGACTTTTTTGTTTTATACATCAAATTCCAGCAACTTTGACAAAATGACAGGATTATAATGTCGGTGCAGACGCGGGGGGGGGGGGGGGCACATACATAAAAGCATCATGATATGGCGGTTGTGTATGATATTCCATTGCTTTCTTAGGAATAAAAGTCCCCCCCCGGCATGAAGACAGAAATAATATAAATTGGATCAACAATTTGGGACGGAGAGGAACAAAAGACACTGCGGCAATCAGGCACGGCACCCGTGGCGTCCACAACACCTCCGTAGCTGAAAGGGGGCGCTAGCATCCACAGTAGATATTCACACGAAAAAATCCAAAGAGAAGGTAAGAACACTGCACTCACCCAGGAGATTCTTGCCATGGAAATTGCTTTATTGAAGTGTCTTCCAAGAAGGCAAACAGGAGTCGAATGAGCGGGGAGCGAGAGACGATGCTCTCGGGTGCGGGGCGTACCACTAGATGGCGACTAGTTTCACGTCATGAAGACTCTTCTTCCGGTCAGTGGTACGCGCTCTGATGGAGTCGGCACTTGTGTATATCAGGTGGAGCTCGAAGACCAAAAAACGAATGTAGTAAGTAGAATGAAGTCCCGGCACTCACTTATAGCTGCAGAATCTTTCGTGTTTCTTCACACATCTTTAATAGAGCAACACACATCTAGTGGTACGCCCCCGCACCCCAGAGCTTCGTCTCCTGCTTCCCGCTCATTCGACTCCTGTTTGCCTTTTTGGAAGACATTACAGTGGTCTCTCAAGTTACAATATTAATTGGTTCCCGGGATGACCATTGTATGTTGAGACCATTGTATGTTGAGACCATAACTCTATGGAAACTTGGTAATTGGTTCTGAAGCCCCAAAATGTCATCCAAAAATAGGAAGAAGTGAAAATTAAAGAAAAATTAAGTAGATAACTAATATAGATAAAGCAAATCCTTATATATAAAAGTAAGAAAGATCTGCTGGGAGCTGTAAATCACGGTCTATGTCAGTGTTTCCCAAGCAGGGAGCCTCCAGCTGTTGCAAAACTACAACTCCCAGCATGCCCGGACAGCCTTCGGCTGTCCGGGCATGCTGGGAGTTGTAGTTTTGCAACAGCTGGAGGCACCCTAGTTGGGAAACACTGGTCTATGTAGAGGACAGGAGCTTCTTCAAGGTCCTGTACAGTACACAGTGTCCTAAAAAAGTAACATGGAGCCGCTCTCACCTGGTGTCCAAAGGAGCAGCTAGCCCTGGCACAGGTAAAGAGTACAGAACATGTAATACCTCCCTGTACTGTAGGGGGCGCTACCAGACACCAGTCAGTGCATACACTTCAGTAATAGAGGTAAAGAGTACAGAACATGTAATACCTCCCTGTACTGTAGGGGGCGCTACCAGACACCAGTCAGTGTATGCACTTCAGTAATAGAGGTAAAGAGTACAGAACATGTAATACCTCCCTGTACTGTAGGGGGTGCTACCAGACACCAGTCAGTGTATGCACTTCAGTAATACAGGTAAAGAGTACAGAACATGTAATACCTCCCTGTACTGTAGGAGATGCTACCAGACACCAGTCAGTGCATAAACTTCAGTAATACAGGTAAAGAGTACAGAACATGTAATACCTCCTTGTACTGAAGGGGGCGCTACCAGACACCAGTCAGTGTATACACTTCAGTAATACAGGTAAAGAGTACAGAACATGTAATGCCTCACTGTACTGTAGGGGGCGCTACCAGCCACCAGTCAGTGCATGCACTTCAGTAATACAGGTAAAGAGTACAGAACATGTAATACCTCCCTGTACTGTAGGGGGCGCTACCAGACACCAGTCAGTGTATGCACTTCAGTAATACAGGTAAAGAGTACGGAACATGTAATACCTCCCTGTACTGTAGGGGGCACTACCAGACAGCAGTCAGTGCATATGCTTCAGTAATACAGGTAAAGAGTACAGAACATGTAATACCTCCCTGTACTGTAGGAGATGCTACCAGACACCAGTCAGTGCATAAACTTCAGTAATACAGGTAAAGAGTACAGAACATGTAATACCTCCTTGTACTGAAGGGGGCGCTACCAGACACCAGTCAGTGTATACACTTCAGTAATACAGGTAAAGAGTACAGAACATGTAATGCCTCACTGTACTGTAGGGGGCGCTACCAGACACCAGTCAGTGCATATGCTTCAGTAATACAGGTAAAGAGTACAGAACATGTAATACCTCCCTGTACTGTAGGGGGCGCTACCAGACAGCAGTCAGTGCATATGCTTCAGTAATACAGGTAAAGAGTACAGAACATGTAATACCTCCCTGTACTCTAGGGGGCACTACCAGACATCAGTCAGTGCATACACTTCAGTAATACAGGTAAAGGAGTACAGAACATGTAATACCTCCCTGTACTGTAGGGGGCGCTACCAGACACCAGTCAGTGCATACGCTTCAGTAATACAGGTAAAGAGTACAGAACATGTAATACCTCCCTGTCCTGTAGGGGGCGCTACCAGACACCAGTCAGTGCATACGCTTCAGTAATACAGGGGTTTTACCAGTGAATGTCCATTCTGATTGGTAGGTTCTTCCGGCCATTGAATGGTTTTGCAGATCTGGACTGTCTGTACATTGTATGTTGAGTCTGGTTTCAACTTACAATGGTCCAGAAAAGATCATTGTATGTTGAAACTATTGTATGTTGAGGCCATTGTAAGTTGAGGGATCACTGTACAATAAAGCTATTTCCCTGGCAAGAATCTCGTGGGTGAGTGCAGCTTCCTTACTTTCTTTTTGGATATTTTTATTTGGGATGGAAGTCCGCAGGATAAGTCTGAGAGAGATGGAGAGAAGAAATGACGTTATTAGACTAAATTCACAACACTTGCAGGTTTCATCAGGGGATATTAGACACAATAATGTAACCCAGACCCACAGATATCACAGTATGATAGGGCGATAATGCACAGTCAACAAAAAGGCCCAGAAAAAGCACTCATGTTGTAGGGGGTTACACAATATTCTGTGTCATGTGACTCATGTCCCATATTTAGGGGGTGAGGGGAAACATGTCGGGATGGAAATTGATTTTTATAGCCACAATTTTAGGGGTAATCCTTAACTATTGTTGTAATGTACCATGATTTCTATTGCTCTATTGTTGTATGGGTAACACAATATCCTGTCCCCTGATGAACCTCACCACTTTTAGGGGGGGTGGGGGGGGGGGGAGGGGACATGTAAGGACAGGAATTGATCTTTAGGGCCACAATTTTGGGAGTAATCCTTACATATTGGTATAGGATACTCCGAGCTTTGATGACTATCAGGATCTATGATTAGTTGTGTCTTTATCAGTTTATATATTAGTGGAAACATTGTGTTTTGGAAAAAAAATTGTGTGCATCTATTTTTAACCATGCTGTCCCGGGATGCTGAGAGGGAAACACTGTATTATGAATTAAAGGTTAGGAATTAAATGGAGTTCACTTAGTCCTGCTAAAGTGTCTTTAATTGCATAATACTCCACGGGGCATCCCCCATTACATAATGTTGCTTTCAGGATCGTGACTACAATGCCGCATCTCCAACCAGGAAAACTACAATTCCCAGCATGCTCCGACAGATGTGTTAAATATTTCCATTTACCTTAAGAGCATTCCGGAAGATTTTTACACTCTTTTGTCTCCTCTATTTTTAAAGCTTCCCCATTGATGGGATCACATTTTGGTTTGGGAGTTCCCCAGAAAAATACTTCTACAGCCCTAACGGCTCCTTCCACGATGTCCCTGAAAAAAGAAAAATAATGGTTAGATTAAGTACATATATATAATACTGCCCCTATATACAAGAATATAACAACTATAATACTGCTCCCTAAATACAAGAATATAACTACTATAATACTGCTCCTATATACAAGAATATAGCTACTATAATACTGCCTCCTATATACAAGAATATAACTACTATAATACTGCTCCTCTATACAAGAATATAACAACTATAATACTGCTCCCTATATACAAGAATATAACTACTATAATACTGCCTCCTATATACAAGAATATAACTACTATAATACTGCTCCTATATACAAGAATATAACTACTAATAATACTGCTCCTATATACAAGAATATAACTACTATAATACTGCTCCTATATACAAGAATATAACTACTATAATACTGCTCCTATATACAAGAATATAACTACTATAATACTGCTCCTATATACAAGAATATAACTACTATAATACTGCTCCTATATACAAGAATATAACTACTATAATACTGCTCCTATATACAAGAATATAACTACTATAATACTGCTCCTATATACAAGAATATAACTACTATAATACTGCCTCCTATATACAAGAATATAACTACTATAATACTGCTCCTCTATACAAGAATATAACTACTATAATACTGCTCCTATATACTAGAATATAACTACTATAATACTGCCTCCTATATACAAGAATATAACTACTATAATACTGCCTCCTATATACAAGAATATAACTACTATAATACTGCTCCTATATACAAGAATATAACTACTATAATACTGCTCCTATATACAAGAATATAACTCCTATAATACTGCCTCCTATATACAAGAATATAACTACTATAATACTGCCCCTATATACAAGAATACAACTACTATAATACTGCACCTATATACAAGAATATAACTACTAATAATACTGCTCCTATATACAAGAATATAACTACTATAATACTGCTCCTATATACAAGAATATAACTACTATAATACTGCCTCCTAGCTGAGAGGTTGTGTCTGTGTAGCTCTCCTGATGTCTGGAGAAAGCCCAGGGAGGGGCCACCCTGGGTGGGGAAGCTCCCCAAGCAAGGCCCAGGCTTCTCGGCCTATTCTGGGAATTAACCCCTTAAGGACCCAGCCATTTTACACCTCAGGACCCGGCCATTTTTTGCAATTCTGACCACTGTCACTTTAAACATTAATAACTCTGGAATGCTTTTAGTTATCATTCTGATTCCGAGATTGTTTTTTCGTGACATATTCTACTTTAACATAGTTGTAAAATTTTGTGGTAACTTGCATCCTTTCTTGGTGAAAAATCCCAACATTTTATGAAAAATTTGAAAATTTTGCATTTTTTTAACTTTGAAGCTCTCTGCTTGTAAGGAAAATGGATATTCCAAATAATTTTTTTTTTTATTCACATATACAATATGTCTATTTTATGTTTGCATCATAAAATTTACGTGTTTTTACTTTTGGAAGTCACCAGAGGGCTTCAAAGTTCAGCAGCAATTTTCCAATTTTTCACAAAATTTCCAAACTCACAATTTTTCATGGACCAGTTCAGGTTTGAAGTGGATTTGAAGGGTCTTCATATTAGAAATACCCCACAAATTACCCCATTATAAAAACTGCACCCCCCAGAGTATTCAAAATGACATTCAGTCCGCGTTTTAACCCTTTAGGTGTTTCACAGGAATAACAGCAAAGTGAAGGAGAAAATTCACAATCTCCATTTTTTACACTCGCATGTTCTTGTAGACCCAATTTTTGAATTTTTACAAGGGGAAAAAGGAGAAAATTTATACTTATATTTGTAGCCCAATTTCTCTCGAGTAAGCACATACCTCATATGTCTATGTAAAGTGTTCGGCGGGCGCAGTAGAGGGCTCAGAAGCGAAGGAGCGACAAGGGGATTTTGGAGAGTACGTTTTTTTGAAATGGTTTTTGGGAGGCATGTTGCATTTAAGAAGCCCCTATGGTGCCAGAACAGCAAAAATCCCCCACATGGCATACCATTTTGGAAACTAGACCCCTTGAGGTACGTAACAAGGAATAAAGTGAGCCTTAATACCCCACAGGGGTTTCACGACTTTTGCATATGTAAAAAAATAAAAATAAAATTTCACTAAAATGTGTGTTTCCCCCCAAATTTCACATTTTTGCAAGGGTTAATAGCAGAAAATACCCCCCAAACATTGTAACCCCATCTCTTCTGAGTATGGAGGTATCCCATAAGTTGACCTGAGGTGTACTATGAGTGAACTACAATGCTCAGAAGAGAAGGAGTCATATTTGGCTTTTTGAGAGCAAATTTTGCTCGGGGGCATGTCGCATTTAGGAAGCCCCTATGGTGCCAGGACAGCAAAAAAAAAAACACATGGCATACCATTTTGGAAACTAGACCCCTTGTGGAACGTAACAAGAAATAAAGTGAGCCTTAATACCCCACAGGGGTTTCACGACTTTTGCATACGTAAAAAAAAAATAAAAAAAATCACTAAAATGTGTGTTTCCCCCCAAATTTCACATTTTTACAAGGGTTAATAGCAGAAAATACCCCCCAAAATTTGTAACCACATCTCTTCTGAGTATGGAGGTACCCCATAAGTTGACCTGAAGTGCACTACGGGCGAACTACAATGCTCAGAAGAGAAGGAGTCATATTTGGCTTTTTGAGAGCAAATTTTGCTCGGGGGGCATGTCGCATTTAGGAAGCCCATATGGTGCCAGGACAGCAAAATAACCCCCACATGGCATACCATTTTGGAAACTAGACCCCTTGAGGAACGTAACAAGGCATAAAATGAGCATTTACCCCCCACTGGTGTCTGTCAAATCTTTGGAACAGTGGGCTGTACAACATTTTTTATTTGCACAGCCCACTGTTCCAAAGATCTGTCAGACACCAGTGGGGTGTAAATTCTCTCTGCACCCCTCATTACATTCCGTGAGGGGTGTAGTTTCCGAAATGGGGTCACATGTGGGGTTTTTTTTTTTTTGCGTTTGTCAAAACCGCTGTAACAATCAGCCACCCCTGTGCAAATCACCTCAAATGTACATGGTGCACTCTCCCTTCTGAGCCTTGTTGTGCGCCCCCAGAGCACTTTGCGCCCACATATGGGGTATATCCGTAGTCGGGAGAAGTTGTGTTACAAATTTTGTGGGGCTTTTTTCCTCTTTACCTCTTGTCAAAATGAAAAGTATAGGGCAACACCAGCATGTTAGTGTAAAAAGTTTATTTTTTTTACACTAACATGCTGGTGTAGACCCCAACTTCACCTTTTCATAAGGGGTGAAAGGAGAAAAAGACCCCCAAGATTTGTAAGGCAATTTCTCCCGAGTACGGTGATACCCCATATGTGACCCTAAACTGTTGCCTTGAAATACGACAGGGCTCCAAAGTGAGAGCGCCATGTGCATTTGAGGCCTGAATTAGGGATTTGCATAGGGGTGGACATAGGGGTATTCTACGCCAGTGATTCCCAAACAGGGTGCCTCCAGCTGTTGTAAAACTCCCAGCATGCCTGGACAGTCAACGGCTGTCTGGCAATACTGGGAGTTGTTGTTTTGCAACAGCTGGAGGCTCCATTTTGGAAAGAGTGGCGTACCAGACGTTTTTCATTTTTATTGGGGAGGGGGGCTGTGTAGGGGTATGTGTATATGTAGTGTTTTTTACTTTTTATTTTATTTTGTGTTAGTGTAGTGTAGTGTTTTTAGGGTACAGTCGCACGGGCGGGGGGATTACAGCGAGTTTGAGCTGCCGCGCAAAATTTGCTGCATCGCAAACTTGCAGCCCGATACTCACTGTAAGCCCCCTGCCCATGTGAATGTACCCTGTACATTCACAGGGGGGGGGGGACCTCCAGCTGTTGCAAAACTACAACTCCCAGCATGCCTGAGAATGTTTGGGAGTTGTGGTTTTGCAACAGCTGGAGGCACACGGGTTGGGAAACACTGAGTTAGGAAACAATGTTTCCCAACCAGTGTGCCTCCAGCTGTTGCAAAACCACAACTCCCAAACATTCTCAGGCATGCTGGGAGTAGTAGTTCGGCAACATCTTTAGAGCCAGATGTTGCCGAACTACAACTCCCAGCATGCTTGGAGTTGTAGTTTTGCAACATCTGGAGGACTACAGTTTGCAGACCACTAATACAGTGGTTCCCAATCTGTGCCCTTCCAGATGTTGCAAAACTACAACTCCCAGTATGCCAAAACTGTCCAGGCATGCTGGGAGTTGTAGTTCTGCAACATCTGAAGGGCCAGATGTTACAGAACTACAACTCCCAGCATGCCTGGACAGTAAGGGCATGCTGAGGATGTGTAGTTTTGCAACATCTGGAAGGGCACAGTGGTCTCCAAACTGTGGACCTCCAGATGTTGCAAAACTGCAACTCCCAGCATGCCCAGACGCCAAGGGCTGTCTGGGCATGCTGGGAGTTGTAGTATACAGGGTCCTATTACAGCAATGCATGTCGCTTTACGGCGACGTGCATTGCTGTAAAGGGCCCGACCGCGGCTGAAGATCTACTCACCTGTCGCCGCCGCCGCCATCTTCCTCGCCGGGATCCGGGTCTTCAGGGACGAGGTAAGTACCGGGGCCGGTCCCCAGCACTCCCCCGTCCCCCGCCGCGTCCTCCGGTCTTCCTCCCGTCCTCTCCGGACTTTCAGGGGCCGGGCAGGACGGGAGGAAGTAACCGCCCCCCCTCCTGCGATTGGTCGGTTAACTAACCGACGGATCGCAGGGGATCGGAGGAGGTGGCCGGCTTGCCACCTCGCTCCGATACTTCAGCATGGTCCTGGCTGTCTGTGACAGCCGGGATCATGCGAAATTACCGGGCGGTCGGGTCCCAGAGACCCGATCAGCCCGGTATCGCCGCAGATCGCAAGGGCGATTTCCCTTGCGATTTGCGGCGATCGCCGACATGGGGGGCCTACATGGCCCCCCTCGGCGTTTGCCCTGGATGCCTGCTGAAGGATTTCAGCAGGCATCCAGTTCCGATCTCTGCCCGGCGAGCGGCAGAGACCGGAAAACGCCATGACGTATGCATACGTCATGGGTCCTGAACAGGTTAATCCCCAGACACCACAAACCATGGATGAAAATCCTAAAGTTTCTCTGGATGTGAGAAATGTTCAGAATGTTGTCAGTTCTGGTGCAGTAAGAAGCACAGATGAAAAGAAAGTCTTGGAAGCTAAGAAGGAATCATCAAGTAAGGTAATGGCTGCAGGTACAATCCACCTCTCCTGCAGTCAGACAGAGGAGAACATCCCTGGAGAAGCAGACCATGCAGGAGAATCTGCAGCAGCCTGTCCTGATACGGTCTGACCGCACACGATACGGGAGCAGGAGCAGCGCAAAAGTTACAAGCACGCCAGAGGGGACCAGAGGGAATACACCAGGAAGGCTTCAGGGGGCCACAAGTGCGGTCACTGGGAAGAACCCGGGGCCCAGTCCCCAGTCTGGAGATTGTGACCCTGCAGCAGTGATCACAGCACCGAGACAGATCCCACCTCAGAAGCAGAGTCCTGTGAGTACCCCACCAGCACGGCCCCCCAATACTCAGCGGGCACCTGAACTATGTCTGGCCGAGCAGATCCCAGCTCTGGTAAAGAGACTTGAGACTTTAAAAAAGACAAAGTTACAGCTGCAGAAACAGATAGACTGTATATACAAGCTAAAGGCAGCAAACCCCAATAACCAGGCTGTACATGATAAGAAGCTGAGCTCCCTCGCTGTGCAGCTCGCTGACACTGTGCAGGACATGGAGGACGTATTGGAGCGGATGGGACCAGTCGCTGAAACCTTCAGGAATCAGCAAAGATTTGAGGGATATAAGGAGAGACCAGCAACAAAGTCATCTACATCTACTGCTGAACCCAAGTCTACAACCTGTCCAGATGACATCCAGCAGTCCTGTGCAAGACAAGAGGACATCCAGCAGTCCTGTGCAAGACCACTCCTCAGACCAGCCAGCTTCCCTTTTGAAAAAGGGGATTTGTACAGACAAGCAGAAGCAAGCGTCCAGCAACATCAGAGACCTGCAGAGACTCCTCCAGAGGTACCACAAGTCCCAGCAGTCAGCACGGTGAAGCAGGACTATGGACACATACCTGAAGGTAACTCTGTAACAGTAGTGCAGTCACCACAAGCCCCTGGGGGCAGTAGAGAGCAGCAGGACTGTGGACTCTTACCTGAAGGCAGCAGTGCAGCAGAGAGTTCACAGGACATGGCTCTGCAGGGCTTGCTGGGCTCTGTAGTGCAGGATCATGCTGCCAGTGACTGCACTGATATGACTGTATGTGATATTACTGATAATGTGTCTGCAGAGGGGGGCGCTTCACAGTCTGTGTGGGATCTGGGGTCATCTCTGGGGTCAGGTCCACCATTAGTTCAGCCTCCAGAGGCTTGTGACCCCCAGAGTATAGAGGTTGATGGTGGGGAGGGGGCTGTACAGTCTGATGCACAACACTTCCCCCCTTTAGTCACACAAGTGTCAGACCCCCCTAGTACGGCTGGTCAGCAGCCACCACAGCGCCCCCAAGTACAGCAGGAGGGTAGAAGTAGTGGCGCCTCCTCTGGTAATGCCTGGAGTCGTGGGTCACCATTCATGTCCAATGTAAACTATACGGGTCAGGCTTTCAAGAGGAGGAACGTGGTCAGGTTCAGACATAGAGGGGCCAAGGAGGAGCTGCCTGACAGGAGGTTTGTGGTCCGTGAACTTCTGTGCCACCAAATGGGCTTCCTGCCATCTAACATCCTGGCAGTGATAAACCTTCCTGACAGGCAGGGCTATGACGTCAGCTTCAAACTCATGTCTGACCTGGACCGCTTCTGGGCCCATGTCACCCGGGTGAGAGATGCTGATGGCTGGAATAAGTTCAGCTTTGTCCCCATCTCCAGACCGGACACAGCGAATGTCACCATTATATTCTGGAACGAGTCTGTCCCCCCCCAGGATATTGTTGTATGGTTAAAGAGACACTGTGACCTAATGTCAGACCTGACTAAGACCAGGGATGAGGACGGCATATGGACGGGCGGGTGGAAGGTCCTGGTAAAGTTACGGCAGATTAATAACATCACCCAACATCTGCCCAATTCATTTTTCATTGGTCGGGAAAAAGGGGTTTGTTTCTATGCAGGTCAGCCCAGAAAATGCTTCAAGTGTGGGAAGACCGGTCATATCGCGAGTGTCTGCACCCTGGTGAAGTGTAATTTATGTGGGGAGATCGGCCATGTCAGCGCCACCTGCCAGAACATCCGCTGCAACCTCTGTGGTAAGACCGGTCACTCCCACAGGGACTGTCCTGACGCCTGGCATAACATCTGTAAGGACTTCCCTGATGAGGACCTGCTGGAGGGGGCAGAGGACCTGGAGGAGGAGACGTTGGTGTCAGGGTCAGCAGTGACACAGCCCGAGCCTCAGCATAACACTAGGGGTGACAATATGGGTGACACTGTAGGTGACACTAGGGGTGACAATATGGGTGACAATATTGGTGACACAGTGCCCGACCAGTCCCAGCCAGGAGCCACTGAGGGGAACAGGGAGGTCACTGAGCAGGTTGTGGCCATGTCTTCTTCTGCCCCAGCATCAATAAATCCGCAGAAGAGACGGAAAAAAGACAAAACCAGCCGTAAGCCTGAGGAGGGATGGACCACTGTCCAAAAGCCCTCCAAAAAGAAAGTAGACCCCGGGTCAGGTGTAATGACCATCACAAATAGGTACAGTGTGTTGTCAGAGTCAGACGCTGAGGAAGAGATGGAGAGGGAGCTAAAGAGAGTGATAGAGGAATTTAATGAAGACCAAGAGGGTGATCCCCCCACAAAAAGGAGACCCCCACGGGATAAACGTCTGTCCGAATCGGACATGGAAACAGGTGGTCAGCAGGAGGGCTCGGACTCAGATCTGTGATGATGGGGGTGACATCTCTGCTTCTTCTGCTTTCTTTTGTTATGATGGCCGACTTTACCCTTAAAGTGTTCTCCAGTAATGTGAACAGTGTCAGAGTGAGGAGGACCAGACACGTCGTATATGACCATCTAAAGTCTATTGATGCTGACATCTTCTTCTTACAGGAGACACGTTTAAATACTCAAGGACTGTTACGTGAAGCAGAGCGTGAATGGCGGTCTGGTCCATCCTTTTGGTCACTGGCTGTGGAACCAAGTGCCGGGGTCTCTATTCTGTTTACCACCAATGATGTAACTGTACATAGGCTGACAGAGGTATTGATGGGAAGGTGCCTAATGCTAGAAGTTACTATTCGGGGTAGAAGGCTCCGACTCATTAATATCTATGGTTCACAGACAGTGACTGAAAGGGTTAACCTTTATAATGAAGTGAAGCCATATCTCTTCACGTCTGTCCCCGTCATCTTGGCCGGAGATTTTAATGCCTCCAGAACAACTAGTGACAGATCCTCTAATAGACCTCTAACCCGAGACTCCAAGGTCTTAAACCAAATCATTCTACAGGCCGGGTTGTCAGATGTGTTTGTGCAGGGGGGTCGGAAGGCAAAGTTTACCTATTTTTGTGGTGGAAGAAGCAGTAGGATAGATTTGGCTCTGGTTAGTCCTACAGAGACGATTGGTGAGAAAGATGAGAAGATCGTCCCTTATTCTGACCATCTGGCCTTATATTTCTGTTTGGGTGTCACACGGTGTCCTGAGACAGGTAGAGGGTTGTGGAGACTGAATTCCAGCCTATTAGAGGATCCTTCTGTGCAGAGACAGGTTCACTCTCTTATACAGGGTCAACTAGAGAGGGTGGACTTCTATGATGATATGGCCGCCTGGTGGGAGGATGTCAAGGATGAGATCAGAACCCTCTTAAAGAGACTGTCAGTTATAAAGGGGAAGAGTAAGTATGGCCAGTATCTCAAGCTGCGGAAAGAATTGGAGTCACTGTATTCGGCGGGTGGGGACCAACAAAGGATAGACCGGCTGAAATCTGAGATAAGGCAGTATCAGTACAGCAGGTATACCTCCCTGGTTCTTGAACGGGATTATGGGTCCTTAGGGTCTCCTGATCCCTTTGAGAATTGCCGGGAGCGGGTGGCAAATAAATCTGTCACCGGTCTCACTGACTCCCAGGGTGTTTTGCAGGAATCTCGGGAGGGTATCCTGGGGGTGGTGAGATCGTACTATGCTGACTTGTTTCAGAGGAAGGTTTTGGATAGAGACAAGATGACCCAATTCTTGGAGACAACTCCGCTCCCTGATACTAATGATTTGGACTTTTCTCCTTTGACAGCAGAATTGACGGTGGCAGAGGTCAAAGAGGCCATTGATAAGTTACATCTGAAGAAGGCACCAGGTCCAGATGGGATAACAGCAGAATTCTATAAGACATTCAGAGACCTCTTGGCCCCAATCCTCGTGGATGTTTACACAAATTGTCTAGAAAGTCACCTGATGCCTCCATCCATGAGAGTGTCCTCGCTGATTCTGCTGTCTAAAGGTAAAGAGCCGAGTGACATCAAGAACTGGAGGCCGATTGCCCTCTTGAATGTCGACAGGAAGATTCTGGCAAAGATCCTGTTTTCTAGGTTAGTTTGTCTGTCCCCGGCACTGTTGGCAGGCTGTCAGTATGGCACAGTAAAAGGGCGGAACATCTCTGGGGCAGTGATCTCCATAAGGGAGATGTTTGAGAGATGTAAAGCCCTGAGGTGTGGGAGATATGTTGTGAGTCTTGACCAGGCTAAAGCCTTTGACAGAGTAGATCATGAGTATCTATGGGCCACTTTGTCAAAGTACGGTTTTCCGGGACAATTCATCGATTGGCTGAAGACTTTGTATTGTGAGGCCGAGAGCTTTCCTCTGATCAATGGTTGGCAGGGTGACACCTTCAGGGTTGAGGCGGGGGTGAGACAAGGTTGCCCACTGAGCCCGCTGCTGTATGTATTTGCCTTAGACCCGTTTCTGAGGTCACTGCAGGAGTGTGGTTTTCAGGGGGTGCCGGTCCCCCACTGCCTACCCCTGAGTGTTGTTGCCTACGCGGATGATGTGACCGTAGTGATATCTGAGCCTCGTGAGGTGGAGATGTTGTCTGCGGCCATCAGAAGTTACTCGGAGGCCTCAGGGTCTCTGGTCAACCTTGAGAAGAGTCAAGCTCTCTGGGTATCAGATACTGATCCAGATTTTGATCTGCCCCAATTTGTGAGAGCCTCCTCCTATATTAAAATCCTAGGGGTCAAATTCGGGAGGGACGATAACGCCAAACTAAATTGGGAAGAGAAGTTGGAAGCCGGAAATGCAAAGGTTCAGCGCTGGAAGAACTGGAGGCTGACCTATAGAGAAAGGGTTAAAATGTTGAAGACTTACCTGGTCCCCGTCTTCTTATATGTCTCTGTTGTTTTTCCTTTGCCAGAATCTTTCTCCGCTCGGCTCTTTAGCCTGTTCTTCCAAATGTTCTGAGGGAACAGGTTGAATCTGATAAAAAGAGGGGTCACCTACCTACAGAGGAGAGAGGGTGGGTTGGATATGCTGAATCCAAGGGTGTTCTTTGACTCCATGTTTCTAAAAGTTAATTTTGGTTGCATGGACTCAAACAGCTCTCTGTGGGCGAATAGTATCAGGGACTGGATATTGCCTTTTGCAGAGTCTTGGGTGCGAGGCGGCAGTCTCAAGAGGGGGAGATGGACGCGTGACTACCTCCCCCCGTACCTGGAATACGGGCTCAGATGTCTGAAGAGATGGCGCATTGAGAAGTCCTATATAGAGAGTAAGCCAAGGAAGGATCTATACGTAAGGGTTTGTAGGGCTTTCTTCTGCTCTCCACTTGCCTTGAGGGACTGTGTGACCAGCACTTTACAGGAAAGTCTTAAGTTCCTCAATGGGAAACGACTCCCCGCAAAATTCTTTGACATAGCTTGGCTGTCGCTCCATGGGAGGCTCTTTGTCAGGGGTAACCTGAAATATCTAAGCGTTTCTGATAGGAACTGTCCTCTGGGTTGTCAGCAGGAGGAGACTATGGAGCATTTCATATCTGACTGCAGGGGCGGGAGGAGGATATGGGAAGAAGTGTCCGGTAAGCTGAACATCCCATTACTGCAGAACCTGACGTATACTGACATCATATATGCTGTACCATCCAGTAACAGGACTGTAGACAGGGGGACTATGTACATTATAATTACTATCACTAAATATTACCATTGGCACATGAGAACTAGAGTGTCCATACACAATGAGCCATTCCATCACAACACAGCAGTAAGACAGATAATGTCCGAGCTCCAGTGGGTAAAGTCATTAGAGATACGGAGGAACCAAAATAATGGGAAATTATGGAGGAATGTCTCTTTGGTTTAACACGGATGATGTCATGTTATTTTATAAATTTTTTTTGTGTTTTTCCTTTTCCAGCAAATGTGGACTTTCTAAGTTTAATATTACTCTGTACATACTCTAGTTGAGTAGTCATTGTGTGTACAATGCTTGTTATTTTTGTTTTGCATTGTAAGAATTTATATTAATTGTAATTTTGTTTGTTTTCACAATAAAAATTGCCTCCTATATACAAGAATATAGCTACTATAATACTGCTCCTATATACAAGAATATAACTACTATAATACTGCTCCTATATACAAGAATATACCTACTATAATACTGCCTCCTATATACAAGAATATAACTACTATAATACTGCTCCTATATACAGGAATATAACTACTATAATACTGTCTCCTATATACAAGAATATAACTACTATAATACTGCTCCTATATACAAGGATATAACTACTATAATACTGCCTCCTATATACAAGAATATAACTACAATAATACTGCCCCTATATACAAGAATATAACTACTATAATACTGCTCTTATATACAAGAATATAACTACTATAATACTGCTCTTATATAAAAGAATATAACTAATATAATACTGTTCCTATATACAAGAATATAACTACTATAATACTGCTCCTATATACAAGAATATAACTACTAT
The DNA here is from genome assembly GCF_029499605.1 of Hyla sarda. NCBI lineage: Eukaryota > Metazoa > Chordata > Amphibia > Anura > Hylidae > Hyla > Hyla sarda. The sequence continues at coordinate 10,396,736 of NC_079197.1, read as the reverse complement.
AATACTGCTCCTATATACAAGAATATAACTACTATAATACTGCTCCTATATACAAGCATATAACTACTATAATACTGCTCCTATATACAAGAATATAACTACTATAATACTTCTCTTATATACAAGTATATAACTACTATAATACTGCTCCTATATACAAGAATATAACTACTATAATACTGCTCCTATATACAAGAATATAACTACTATAATACTGCTCCTATATACAAGAATATAACTACTATAATACTGCCTCCTATATACAAGAATATAACTACTATAATACTGCTACTATATACAAGAATATAACTACTATAATACTGCTCCTATATACAAGAATATAACTACTATAATACTGCCTCCTATATACAAGAATATAACTACTATAATACTGCTCCTATATACAAGAATATAACTATTATAATACTGCCTCCTATATACAAGAATATAACTACTATAATACTGCCTCCTATATACAAGAATATAACTACTATAATACTGCTCCTATATACAAGAATATAACTACTATAATACTGCTCCTATATACAAGAATATAACTACTATAATACTGCTCCTATATACAGGAATATAACTACTATAATACTGCTCCTATATACAAGAATATAACTACTATAATACTGGGGCATTAAAAAAAATAAAAATAAAACATGTGTTTTTCAGCCTTCTTGTGCCCCCTACAGACATGTATTGCCTGATGCTATATGACTCACGGATAGTCGGGGTATTTCGGTGAACACTCCCTGTATCTTGATTTCGTAGATTGTCCACACGGGGCTGAACACAGTCCCCATGAGCTCCATTCTGTCCAGGATCCTGAAACTGCATAAAAAATAAAAATAAAAAAAGATATAAGATATATAGAGATGTATAAAGAGTTAACACTTCATACACAATGTAATGATCTCACCCTCTGCGACCAAAGCAGCATTCTAGAACACACTTAGGCCCTGTTCACACGGCGTCATTCTACCGAAACATCCAGCCGAGCATTCCGTTCGCACCGACTCAGTCGGCACTAGGACCGCTCGGAAGCACTTGCCGTGAACGGAATACTGTCTGTGGAGATGGAGCGGATTCTACCTTGGCCGTAATATAATTTTAAGGTCAGAATTTAAAATTCCGCTCCCAATTTTCCCGGCGCAGAAATTTCGCCGGGTGCGCGGTTCAGCAGAATCCCATTGAAAACAACGGGACAGAATTTTTCTGCTGGATTCCGCTTAGAAATTCCGCCATGTGAACAAGGCCTTAAACACACATTAATGCAAATATGAATAAGCCCCACCCCTGAGGTCCTACTTATGGACTGTCTTGTGCTGAACGAGGCGGCCATGTTGGCACTAGGCATCAGAACGGTAATGACTCACCGCCACATCCATTTATGTCATAGCAGCCGCGGCTTTCCCGGTGCTTCCCCTCACACCATTTCCCCTCATGGGCCTGGCCCTCACACGTCCGATGTCTGAACTGGTTTCCAACTCGTTGTTTACATCTAATAATATCTTTTTGCAAACGGGCGCACGGGGACCACTCGTTCCACTCGGTCCACTTCCCATCGACTGTGGGAGACAAAAAGATCATTTTAAAGGGGTATTCTGATGTCAGGTAACAAAGGGAAGCATATAGCCTTCCTCACATGTCTGCCCCAGTTCTGAAATTGACCAGTTGCCCATAGCAACCAATCAGATCGCTTCTTTCATTTTTCAGAGGCCTTTTTAATAATGAAAGCAGCAATCTGATTGGTTACTATGGGCAACAAAGAAACTTTTCCTCTGGACAGGTTTTGATAAATCTCCTCCTCATTTGTTTTGTGCTTCTGTAGTCCTCTCCCCTACCGTGTCACAAACACTACTTCCTGGTTGAGTAGTTGCCTCAGCACTACAATTCCCAGAATGCATTGCTTTCTCCAACCCTCCCACACTCCCACAGCACTCCTCCCTCACCTTTTTCTTACTAAATGTCCCAATGAGGGTCTATCCACATGTACAGAATATGCTGCATATTTTGATGCGCAGGATTTGAAACTGCGATCAGTCATTTGGTTTATAAAATCTGCGGCTTCAAATCCTGCCCATCAAATGTACAGGGCACTGCACATGTGGATACACCCGAAGGGTAGGTCACACGTTTGTCAATCTGAAGAAGGGGTATGCTAACTCCGAAACGCGTTGTTGTTGTATACCAATAAAGCTTGAACCTATATTCACTTCCATGACTTGGTTGTGAGATCTCTTTGGATCCCCGAGCGCCTGGCTAAAGGTCATTTTTTCCTACTATCAAGTCCATGTCAATAGGGCTCTCTTATAGGGCCCAGCCCGGAGCGGGGGCCGCCATGCCCCCTCCATATAGCTCTATGGAAGAGCCATTCAGCAATCTTCAGCTCTCCCATAGAACTATATAAAGGGGGCGTGGCCTCATATAGATTGTACTAAATGTATAAATATATATATATATATATTTAATATGTTATATAGGAATACCTCTGTATAGGACCTTAGAGGTCATGTGCCTTTAATTACAGTGTATTATGGTTTAAGGACCTTTGGGTCATGTGATACCCAGAGTTCACTGGGTCAGGTCTGACAGGTTCTTCTGACCAATGATCTTTGTCTTACCCCATTAATATATAAGGGGCTGCAGCCACTAAATTCGCTCTCTTCCTGCCGGACTATCAAGCAAGCACATCTCAGCACAAATATCAAATCAAGCTAGGCCTCAAGCCTACAGTCCAGCAGCCACAAAACCGTGAGTTACTCCAAGCTCAATCCTACAAATTCTGTGTGACTACTAGAAACTCAAATCTCCTAAAAATAGTAGCACAGTGGCTAGCACCAAAAGCTCATTGATCCCGGAGTCCCAGCAAACCTGTGAGGAACCTGTACGGCGGTTCTCTCTCTCAAAGACTGTTATGTTCCATGCCGTTGCATAAAATCTGCAGTAAAGTTACTTCAAGTTTGCTTCATAAAATCTGCTGTGGACATTTCGTTATTTCTCCCTGCCGTTTGTGGGACAGTTGGCGGTAGGACTATTACATTGAGGAAACCTCACCCTGGCGTCACGACTAGAGATGAGCGAACTTACAGTAAATTCGATTCGTCACGAACTTCTCGGCTCGGCAGTTGATGGCTTTTCCTGCATAAATTAATTCAGCTTTCAGGTGCTCCGGTGGGCTGGAAAAGGTGGATACAGTCCTAGGAAAGAGTCTCCTAGGACTGTATCCACCTTTTCCAGCCCACGGGAGCACCTGAAAGCTGAACTAATTTATGCAGGAAAAGTCATCAACTGCCGAGCCGAGAAGTTCGTGACGAATCGAATTTACTGTAAGTTCGCTCATCTCTAGTCACGACAATTAAGGGTTAACACCAATATACCCTACACTATCATCGCAACACCCCAGACACCATTACCCTCCCGGGTACCACAAACATACTCCCATTCACTGACAGCAAGCAGAGATCTAAAAAAAAAAAATAATCTTAAAATGATTAAACTTTGGAGATTTATTTACAGAGGAGGTGACCCCGTCATAGTAGTTAGGCATATGAGGCCCCCATTGAAGGGATACTGTATGTGTCCCCCAAATAATGTCACTATTCACTTATGGTTGCACTTACTAGGACAAGGTTTTTTTGTATTGCAGATGATCTGTTTGATCGAAGGTCCCGCACAATCTTTTCCTCCGTTGCGGGGAGCTGGGTTGTTACAAAGCCTTTTCTGTCTTGTCCGCCCAACGCCGCAGGTCACAGAACAATCCGAGTCGGCCTGCCATGACCCCCACTGTCCATCGACTGCGGAGAGAGGGCGCGCATCAGCAGAAAGTGACCACTGATTATTTATTCAGTATTATTATTATTTTTTTTTACTATTTTTATGTAGAAACAGTCAGAGGAACCGATACTGGCGGATCGATACGCAGAAGAAAACGATGATCCGGCACTTTTTTTTTTTTATATCAACTGGCTCCAGAAAGTTTAACAGATTTGTAAATTCATTTTATTAAAAAATCTTAATCCCACCAGTACTTGTCAGCTGCTGAAGTTGAGTTCTTTTTGGTCTGACAACATTGCTCTTTGCTGACACCTCTGTCTGTCTCAGGAGCTGTCCAGAGTTAGGAGCAAATCCTCATAGCAATCATGCCCCAGAAAGTTCCTGAGACAGACAGAGGTGTCAGCAGAGAGCACTGTGGTCAGACAGAAAAGACATTTTAAAAGAAAAGAACTTCCTCTGTAGTATTCAGCAGCTAATAAGTACTGGAATGATTAAGATGTTTTAATAGAAGTAATTTACAAATCTGTTTAACTTTCTGGAGCCAGTTGATATGATTTTTTTTCCCATGGAATACCCCTTTAATAAATTACAAGTTCTACAGATTTTTTTCCCCACACAAACTGACCAATATTTTAACTTGATGGGTTCCCCTTAAAGGGGTACTCCCGTGGAAAACTTTTTTTTTTTTTTTTTAAATCAACTTGTGCTAGAAAGTTAAACAGATTTGTAAATTACTTCTATTAAAAAAAATTGTAATCCTTCCAATACATTTTAGGGGCTGTATACTACAGAGGAAATGCTTTTCTTTTTGGATTTCTCTGACATCACGAGCACAGTGCTCTCTGCTGACCTCTGCTGTCCATTTTAGGAACTGTCCAGAGCAGCATATGTTTGCTATGGGGATTTTCTCCTGCTCTGGACAGTTCCAAAAATGGTCAGAGATGTCAGCAGAGAGCACTGTGGTCGTGATGTCAGAGAAATCCAAAAAGAAAAGCATTTCCTCTGTAGTATACAGCCCCTAAAAAGTACTGGAAGGATTAAGATTTTTTTTAATAGAAGTCATTTACAAATCTGTTTAACTTTCTGGCACCAGTTGATTTAAAAAAAAGTTTTCCACAGGAGTACCCCTTTAAATGTTATACCCAACTTACCACATTCCCTCCCATACTGATAATCAAATGCTCCAATATCTTTAGTATCAGGATTTGAGTAACCCAAAGATGGCATCCTCGGTGAAGATGCCAAGCCACCAACTCTCACCCCCTAGTTCCTGATAGTCATGACAATGCCCAAACCCTCAGACCCACAGCCCATTCCCATAATATACTAAAAGAAGAGCGGATCAGTCGACGGCAGCTCCCCCCCCCCCCCCATCTTTCAGGAACTTACCTTCACAGAAGGGAACATCTCGACACTCTCTGGTATCCTGCCTACTTTCCTCACATGGTTTTCCGGGCGGGATTGTTGAGGGTGGGGGGTTATTACACTCTCGAAAACGACTTTGAACTGGGAAAATCCCAGAACCTTCTTTAGTGCAGCTAGAGGAACATGGATTCCATGGCCCCCAGTTACCCCAAGAGCCATGAGCTGAGAACAGAGAAAAAGATCATCACAATGAACCCGTTACTTGTACACTCTTGGGGCTGCAATTTTGTGTTCCATTTTGTTGGTTGCAGACCAACAAAATGGCTGCCCGTTTAGTCTGCTCTCGGAGACAGGAGACCTCTTTATTCAGGGCATCAACAATGTCCCAGCATTCAGACTAACCATCAATACTAAGACTGGAGAACCCCTTTAAATCGCCCTCTGTATAACATTCTGCCTGTTGTACCATATTTTGTTTAATTTGCCCAATGTCACTTAACTTACTTGGACAAATTTGTTGCGTGTCACATTTTTCGACCTCTATAGGGTGCCCGATGCATTCACCATTACAGGACGGGGGAGGATTGTTGCATTCTCTGGTCCGTTGCCTTTGTCCAACCTGACATGTAACGGAGCATGAGGACCATGAGGACCATGAGGACCAACCTCCTTTCTCTGTAGGGATAACAAATAATAATACCAATCCAGACTTGACCAAAAACAACACTGGGGGCCCCCAATGGATCATGAGAACATTGGGTGTGTGGTTCCTGTACCCCCCATTTTGAATGACGTAGCTGTTGGGGTGGGCATGCTGCCAAGTGCTGTACTTATCCATCTCCACCAGTGGGGGCCCCCAATGGATCATGAGAACATTGGGTGTGTGGTTCCTGTACCCCCCATTTTGAATGACGTAGCTGTTGGGGTGGGCATGCTGCCAAGTGCTGTACTTATCCATCTCCACCAGTGGGGGCCCCCAATGGATCATGAGAACATTGGGTGTGTGGTTCCTGTACCCCCCATTTTGAATGACGTAGCTGTTGGGTGGCCATGCTGCCAAGTGCTGTACTTATCCATCTCCACCAGTCTGCCCCATAGACTTACAATGGAGAACATACATTTTGTTCCGCACACTTGGAGAAGTAGTAAGTAAAAAAAAAAAAGTGATCAAAAAGTCCCATCAAAACAAAAATGGTCCTGTTAAAAACTACAGATTGGGGCGCAAAAAATAACCCTCATACAGGCTGTATAAGTAGAAATAAAAAGTTATAGGGGTCAGAATAGGACAAAATTTTCCCCACATTCGTGTATCCTGTGATGTCACGCATCTATAATTAATTATACAAATTAGCATGGCCGGTATTATTTTGGAAGAAAGGTGGCGACCCTAGTAGGCCCCATAAGGTAGAATTGCTACGAGCGGCCGAGGCTGAGGGAAGAGCAACACTGCTATCTCTTCAGTAGTGACCGAGGGGGGCTAGGCCTGCCCTGTTTACTATCCTGTGGCCTTGGCCATGTTTGCACAAATCACAGCTCAAATATTGAACTAACACACGAAGTCCGATCCTCGTTCCAGTAAGGGTCAACCTGTGTTTCCTAAGAAGAATGGTGATTGCGAAAAAAAACATATTTTGTCTTGTGATGTCCCAGTACGGGATATATATCTCACAGTCCTGTCAGGTTGAGTCCCTGCACGTCCCCAGTCACCTGCACTGTACCCCTATAATCTGTATAATTGTATATTATGTGTAAAGGACCTTTGAGATGGTCACATGGTTATTGATCACATGATAATGATTGTCACATGTTAAAGTCACATGTTTTGTTACCCAGAGAGCACCAGGTGACCAGATGACCCGCAGCTAGCCTATGGGCTCCTTGCTCAGCCCCCTTTATAAGAGGGGGAGATGCTGCAATCTCTCTCTTTGATCATTCATTGCTCTTAGATCCTGAGGTCAAGTCCAGTCCAGACGTCTCAGAACCAGTGTCCAGAACATCTGGAGGACTCAACCTAAATTACAGCCACAAGTCAGTAAGTGAAGTCATCTCTGTCTGCTGTCACTATCTTCAGTCAAGTCAAGTCTATTATAGTCAGCGTGGCTGTCCTAAAGTCTGTCAAGTCACCGCAAGTCCCACCAATCTGCGAGGTCCCCTGTGTTACTGGTCACCTCTCTGGGATCCTGGAATAGCTGTATAGACTGTACCATCTATCTACCTCAGTAAAGCTACCGTTAACCCTAACCTGGCCTTGGACTCTTATTTGCCCTGCCTAACTAGGACTAGCGGTCCTACAGTTCGGATTGTTCTCGGTAAAAACCACGCCCTGGCGTCACAAACATTTAGGGGTTAACACCATCTACCACTAGGCTACAACATCTGCCTCATCTACCTCACATCGCACCCCCGTGGCGCACCACAGTGTCTTCCTGGAAATTTGCATGATCTGCTTCTAAAAAGGACAGACACCCTTATAAACAAAACAGAACAGTCTGGGTCGGAGACCTTCCATAGATGCCCCCACAACAGATCCCCTCACCCTGTCTATAATACTTACCAGGACAGCAGTCTTGAAGGCTACAAGACTGGACCTCCACTTTCTCTCCTTGACAGTCCCCTTGTCCTATGCAGATCCTCTGTCTTTCCTGAATACCTTCCTGACATGACACCGTACATGCAGACCACTCGCTCCACTGAGACCACTCGGCCGGGCTGGAGAGGAAAGAGTCAAGTGAGGTTGACAGAGACCACCATAACAACACCTTGGAATCAATGAGTCTGGCCTCATGGACAACATGGTCACAATAGGGCAGCTTTTCTAAAATTGTCTATTTCCCATACAGTGCAGACTAGACATCTTATCCCCTATCCAAAGGATAGGGGATAAGATGTCTTATCGTGGGGGTCCCGCCACTGGGGACCCCCCACTATCTTGACTGCTCACCCAAGACATCCGGTGCACGGAGCGAGCTTCGCTCTGTGCCGGGTAGAGGCTTGTGACATCTCGGCCGCACCCCACTAGTGATGTCACAGCCATGCCTCCTCAATGCAAGTCCATGGGAGGGGGCGTGATGTCTGTCACGACCCCTCCCATAGACTTGCATTGAGGGGGCGTGACCGTGACATCCCTAGCAGGGCGCGGCTGTGACGTCACAGGCCTCTGGCACTGCACCCGATGCTCTAAAGGAACACCGCGTGCAGCAGGGAGATCGCGGTGGCCCCCAGCGGCGGGACCCCCGCGATAAGATATCATATCTCCTATCCTTTGGATAGGAGATGAGAGGTCTAGGGGAGGAGAAAAAAGAAAGGCAGATGATCCAGCACTATTTCCAAGCAGCTTTATTAGGAACACAGCACACAGGTAAAATCAGCCTGAACTCAGACGCGTTTCGAGCGCATGCGCTCTTTGTCAGTGAGAAAGATCACTGACAAAGAGCGCATGCGCTCGAAACGCGTCTGAGTTCAGGCTGATTTTACCTGTGTGCTGTGTTCCTAATAAAGCTGCTTGGAAATAGTGCTGGATCATCTGCCTTTCTTTTTTCGCTGCTGGTGTTGGCTGGACACCGATCCGGGCACTTTAAAGGGGATTGGAGAGCTGGTATTTCCATGTGGACTCTAGGGGAGGAGAACCTTTAAAGTTGCTCATGCTATTGGCACATCTTTAGACTGTCTAGTCTAAGTTTAGACATACTATTGGTCTGCCTACATTTTGCCAAAACTATGTGGTGAAGGTTTCAAGTTCCTAAGCCCCAATGCAAAATCTGTAACGGCCCCACCTGCCATGTGCTGCGTCAGAGGTGTGTGAGTTGTTGAGGGCCCCCTCAGGTCCCAGGTGCATCATCTACTTCTCCACCCCCTTTAGCTAAGCTCCTGTTGGTCCCCATTATTAGTACTGAGTCAGACCAATGACACAATGGAGGATGTTTTAGTTCTCTGGTGGAACAGTCCAACCCTACGGTCTGGTGGGCCAAAACACAATGTTCCCTATCACCATAATTCATAATATTTTCTTCTCCATTCACACCTAAAATCCAGTGTTAGCCGGTTTCCTGAATTGTACATTGTCCATTGATGGGTGAAGCTTAACTATTAGATCACGTCTCTGACAACTGGGTGGATCTTAGCTGTTGTCTGTTTCCAAGGGCAACCAAGAGAATCTTGAAAGTAGCACCAATCTCTTACCGACAGCCCACACATGGGGAATGTTCATCCGCCTTAAAGGCGTATTTAATGTTCAGGCAGCATTCCTCTTCTGACACTCCATCTCCGAGATAGTCCGCACATTCTCCGGTCCCCTCATCCACCTCAGAAAAGCAAAGGACGCCATCGGCTCCTGAGGAAGAAAAAAATGGAGGCAGATGTCTAGTGGGTTTAGCTCAGTGGGAACCAGTCATGTCATATACATAGAGCTGGATTAAAGGGAGGACACACCACTTGGGTGGAAGTGGGGGCCTCCACCCAGATGATGGGTAGGTGTGCGCCTAGGGTGCCAGTACCTTTCCAGCCCTGAGGCGAGGGGTGAAACAGCTGGAGGTCGCTAGCATCAAAGGATTGAAGGCAATTGTCCAGGATTCCTGAGCAAACAAGAGCGTCTTTGAACTGTTCAAATATCCTTAGGACATACACGCAGGTGAAAGCTACAATGGAGTATGAAGCCATTGGCCACTTGCCCCATCACTTACTCTTGTAGGCCGCAGGGATCTACAACCTACAAGAAGCCGGGAGTGGCTGAAGACCTATCTATTTACTGAGGGTAAATTGCCTATATCTATAGAGGTAGCTACTTAAAGGGGTACTCCACTAGCCAGCATTCGGATCATTTAGTTCCAAATGCTGTGTACGTGCTGCGGGGGTTGGCCATGCCCCCTTGTACCATCACGCCATGCCCCCTTAATGCAAGTCTATGGGAGGGGGCGTGACGGCCGTCACGCCCCCTCCCATAGACTTGCATTGAGGGGGCGTAATGGTACGAGGGGGCGTGGCCAACCCCCGTAGCGCACACACACAGCGTTTGGAACTAAAATGCTGGCCAGCGGAGTACCCCTTTAATGAAGATGGCAGTTTTTTTAGCCTAACAGACTGTGACAATCTACAGCTTTGCATTACGTCTCGGTCTGCAGATCCTGCGCACTCATAGATTACCAAATCGACATATCAATCCTTCTTGTGGAGGCCTGAAGAAGAATTTCTGCAGCAGATGCTTCTGCCGTGTGCAAAGTGCAGCAGTAAATAATAGAACTCTGCTGCTTTCTCCTTGGAAATTCCAGTGTGAACATGGCCCGAGGCTACGAACAGACAAAACATTTCTGTTCCGGTGGGGTTTTTTGGGCCCGAAAAAAAAACAAACAACAATCACAAAATGATTTTGTTAATAACAATGCACATGGTGCAGATCGCCCCAATAACAATGTGTCAGCCACAGAGTACCCATAGGTGTGACACAGATCTAATGTGTCAGCCAAGATGCCCCATAGCAATGGGCCATAGATGCCCCTATAGGTGCCAGTCACATATGCCCCTTAATAGATGCCTCCATAGGTCCCAGTTGAAATGGCCCAATAACAGTGCAATACTTATAGATGCCCATCTAAATGTCAAAGATTCCCCATAACAATGTGTTGGTCACAGATGCCCTGTAACAATGTGTTGTAATAGATGCCCCGTAACAACGTGTTGGTCACCGATGCCCCATAACAATGTGTTGGTAATACATGCCCCATAACAATGTGTTGGTCACGGATGTCCCATAACAACCTGTTGGTCACCGATGCCCCATAACAATGTGTTGGTAATAGATGCCCCATAACAATGTGTTGGTAGTAGATGCCCCATAACAATGTTCTGGTCACAGATGCCCCATAACAATGTGTTGGTAATAGATGCCCCATAACAATGTGTTGGTAATAGATGCCCCATAACAATGTGTTGGTAATAGATGCCCCATAACAATGTGTTGGTCACAGATACCCCATAACAATGTGTTGGTCACAGATGCCCCATGACAATGTGTTGGTCACAGATGCCCCATAACAATGTGTTGGTAGTAGATGCCCCATAACAATGTTCTGGTCACAGATGCCCCATGACAATGTGTTGGTAATAGATGCCCCATGACAATGTGTTGGTAATAGATGCCCCATAACAATGTGTTGGTAATAGATGCCCCATAACAATGTGTTGGTCACAGATGCCCCATAACAATGTGTTGGTCACAGATGCCCCATAACAATGTGTTGGTCACAGATGCCCCATAACAATGTGTTGGTAGTAGATGCCCCATAACAATGTTCTGGTCACAGATGCCCCATAACAATGTGTTGGTAATAGATGCCCCATGACAATGTGTTGGTAATAGATGCCCCATAACAATGTGTTGGTAATAGATGCCCCATAACAATGTGTTGGTCACAGATGCCCCATAACAATGTGTTGGTCACAGATGCCCCATAACAATGTGTTGGTCACAGATGCCCCATGACAATGTGTTGGTCACAGATGCCCCATAACAATGTGTTGGTCACAGATGCCCCATAACAATGTGTTGGTCACAGATGCCCGTGATGTGCCATAGATGCCTCCATAGGTCTTATATGCTAATGCCTGATAAAGTGTTATGCCACAGATGCCCCAATAACAATCCAATAGGTCTGTTGGTGTCACTGACCTGTAACCTGTATGTTGGTGGTATGGAGTAGTAGTACCAGCAGGATGATGGTTGTAGATTGCATTGTGCCCTGGCACGTCCAGCACGTCTGCCCTGGTGTATAGTGTATCCCAGTGGTGCAGGGCATATGTTGTCACAACCACTGGCCCAGGCTTAAGAATGTTTTGGCAACCCCCACCCCCTACCCCTCCCCTTATTGAGAAAACAAAACAGGAATGTGATCTGTGTTGTAACATAGTAAACAGGGAAGTGTAACAAAAACCAAGGGCTTTGTGAAAGGCTGGGCCACTTCTGGGAATAACCTGGTAATATTTAGGGATGGACGGTGGAAAACAGGATGAATATAAGACAATGCTCCATGGAAATTAGCCTATTACTGCCAAGATATACCAGCAATGCCCATCTATTATATCACCACTGCCCAGATATACCAGCAATGCCCATCTATTATTTCACCAGTGCCCAGATATACCAGCAATGCAATGCCCAGTGTTTATGCCATGACTAAGGGCGCCACAGCCCGAAACGCGTAGTACTACGTTCCTGTGTATCCTATTTTTATTGATGCTACAATAAAAGAGGAATTTTACCTGCCTTCCTGGTGCTGGATACTTTTCTATATAGCAATGCCCATCTATTATATCACCACTGCCCAGATATACCAGCAATGCCCATCTATTATATCACCACTGCCCAGATATACCTGCAATGCCCATCTATTATATCACCACTGCTCAGATATACCAGCAATGCCCATCTATTATATCACAACTGCCCAGATATACCTGTAATGCCCTTATATAATATCACCACAGCCCAGATATACCAGCAATGCCCTTCTATTATATCACCACTGCCCAGATATACCAGCAATGCCCATCTATTGTATCACCACTGCCCAGATATACCAGCAATGCCCTTCTATTATATCACTACTGTCCAGATATACCCGCAATGCCCTTTGATTATATCATCACTGCCCAGATATAACAGCAATGCCCATCTATTATATCACCACTGCCCAGATATACCAGCAATGCCCATCTATTATATCACCACTGCCCAGATATACCCACAATGCCCATCTATTATATCACCACTTCCCAGATATACCAGCAATGCAATGCCCAGCGTTTATGCCATGACTAAGGGTGCCACAGCCCGAAACGCGTAGGCTACTACGTTCCTGTGTATCCTATTTTTATTGATGCTACAATAAAAGAGGAATTTTACCTGCCTTCCTGGTGCTGGATACATTTCTATATCGCAATGCCCATCTATTATATCACCACTGCCCAGATACACCAGCAATGCCCATCTATTATATCAGCACTGCCCAGATATACCCGCAATGGCCATTTAGTATATCACCATTGCCCAGATATACCAGCAATGCCCATCTATTATATCACCACTGCCCAGATATACCAGCAATGCCCATCTATTATATCACCACTGCCCAGATATACCTGCAATGCCCTTATTATATATCACCACTGCCCAGATATACCTGCAATGCCCTTCTATTATATCACCACTGCCCAGATATACCCACAATGCCCATCTATTATATCATCACTGCCCAGATATACCAGCAATGCCCATCTATTGTATCCCCACTGCCCAGATATACCAGCAATGCCCTTCTATTATATCACCACTGCCCAGATATACCCACAATGCCCATCTATTATATCATCACTGCCCAGATATATCAGCAATGCCCATCTATTATATCACCACTGCCCAGATATACCTGCAATGCCCTTATATTATATCAAAACTGCCCAAATATACCAGCAATGCCCATCTATTATATCACCACTGCCCAGATATACCCGCAATGCCCATCTATTATATCATCACTGCCCAGATATACCAGCAATGCAATGCCCAGCGTTTATGCCATGACTAAGGGCGCCACAGCCTGAAACGCGTAGGCTACTACGTTCCTGTGTATCCTATTTTTATTGGTGCTACAATAAAAGAGTAATTTTACCTGCCTTCCTGGTGCTGGATACATTTCTATATAGCAATGTCCAGCTATTATATCACCACTGCCCAGATATACCCGCAATGGCCATCTATTATATCACCACTGCCCAGCTTTACCAGCAATGCCCATCTATTATATCACCACTGCCCAGATATACCAGCAATGCCCATCTATTATATCACCACTGCCCAGATATACCTGCAATGCCCTTATATTCTATCACCACTGCCCAGATATACCAGCAATGCCCTTCTATTATATCACCACTGCCCAGATATACCCGCAATGCCCATCTATTACATCATCAATGCCTAGATATACCAGCAATGCCCATCTATTATATCACCACTGCCCAGATATACCAGCAATGCCCATCTATTATATCACCACTGCCCAGATATACCAGCAATGCCCATCTATTATATCACCACTGCCCAGATATACCAGCAATGCCCATATATTATATCACCACTGCCCAGATATACCAGCAATGCCCATATATTATATAACCACTAGTGTTGCTCGCGAATATTCGCAATTTGAATATTATTCGCGAATATCGCATATTCGCGAATTCGCGAATTTCGCGAATTCGCGAATTTCGCGAATATAGCGCTACATATTCGTAATTACGAATATTCGTTTTTTTTTTTTTTTTTTCTTCACAGTACACATCACAGTGATCACCCCTCTCTGCTTCCAGCTTGTGTGGTGTAAAGAAGGCTCTAATACTACTGTGCGAGACTGGCGTGCAAAATTTCGCATATGCGAAAATTAGCATATGCTAATTTTCGCATATGCGTATTTACGCGCGTGTTAATTTTGTATATGCCAATATTCACTTATGTTAATTTTCGCATACGCGAACTTTCGCATATGCGAAAATAAAACGAGAATATAACGAATATGCGAATATTCGCGAATATATGACGAATATTCGTCCATATATTCGCGAATATTCGCGAATTCGAATATGGCCTATGCCGCTCAACACTAATAACCACTGCCCAGATATACCAGCAATGCCCTTCTATTATATCACCACTGTCCAGATATGCCCGCAAGAGGCAGTAGTATATGTGTGTGCCTCTGAAGGCAGAGGAAGCCGGTGTTACTGCAATTCAGACTGTTGCTTAATCGATCCCTGCGGCCAGGACAGAGGAAGCGGATTTATCGCGAAAAAGTCTGCTGCCTAATTGATCCCAGCGCCCACCGGTGTCCGTCTTCAGCAACAGACTGTTTCGCAATAACGCCCGCTTCCTCTGCCCTGAAGTTATATTCTTATACATAGGAGCAGTATAATAGTAGCTATATTCTTATACATAGGAGCAGTATAATAGTAGCTATATTCTCGTATATAGGAGGCAGTATAATAGTAGCTCTATTCTTGTATATAGGAGGCAGTATTATAGTAGTTATATTCTTGTATATAGGAGGCAGTATTATAGTAGTTATATTCTTGTATATAGGAAGCAGTATTATAGTAGTTATATTCTTGTATATAGGAGGCAGTATTATAGTAGTTATATTCTTGTATATAGGAGGCAGTATTATAGTAGTTATATTCTTGTATATAGGAGGCAGTATTATAGTAGTTACATTCTTGTATATAGGAGCAGTATTATAGTAGTTATATTCCTGTATATAGGAGCAGTATTATAGTAGTTATATTCTTGTGTATAGGAGGCAGTATTATAGTAGTTATATTCTTATATATAGGAGCAGTATTATAGTAGTTATATTCTTGTATATAGGAGGTAGTATTATAGTAGTTATATTCTTGTATATAGGGGCCAGTATTATAGTAGTTATATTCTTGTATATAGGAACAGTATTATAGTAGTTAGATTCTTGTATATAGGAGTAGTATTATAGTAGTTATATCCTTGTATATAGGAGCAGTATTATAGTAGGTATATTCTTGTATATAAGAGCAGTATTATAGTAGTTATATTCTTGTATATAGGAGCAGTATTATAGTAGTTATATTCTTGTATATAGGAGCAGTATTATAGTAGTTATATTCTTGTATACAGGAGCAGTATTATAGTAGTTATATTCCTGTATATAGGAGCAGTATTATAGTAGTTATATTCTTGTGTATAGGAGGCAGTATTATAGTAGTTATATTCTTATATATAGGAGCAGTATTATAGTAGTTATATTCTTGTATATAGGAGGTAGTATTATAGTAGTTATATTCTTGTATATAGGGGCCAGTATTATAGTAGTTATATTCTTGTATATAGGAACAGTATTATAGTAGTTAGATTCTTGTATATAGGAGTAGTATTATAGTAGTTATATCCTTGTATATAGGAGCAGTATTATAGTAGGTATATTCTTGTATATAGGAGCAGTATTATAGTAGTTATATTCTTGTATATAGGAGCAGTATTATAGTAGTTATATTCTTGTATATAGGAGGCAGTATTATAGCAGTTATATTCTTGTATATAGGAGCAGTATTATAGTAGTTATATTCTTGTATATAGGGGCAGTATTATAGTAGTTATATTCTTGTATATAGGAGGCAGTATTATAGTAGTTATATTAGTGTATATAGGAGCAGTATTATAGTAGTTATATTCTTGTATATAGGAGCAGTATTATAGTAGATATATCCTTGCATATAGGTGCAGTATTATAGTAGTTATATTCTTGTATATAGTAGGTATATTTTGTACATAGGGGGCAGTATTATAGTTACATTAGTAGATTACTAATCAGGGAGGTTGACAATGACCAAAGAAAAAACCTCCTCCTAGGTGAAGAGAATATAACATTTAAGATCTGATACACACAAAATGCTTTATGTAAGATCATGAGGATTTATTCCGCTATGGAGCAGGTATATACGGGTATATACACTTTCTATTGAGGGTATATGAGTATAATTGAGTGTTTCATACAATGTTTGCGCTGTGTTGTAATACCAGAGAATGTAAAGGATTAGTCATGTTTGTTTTCGCAGGATCAGACGCTGTCTTGTTTTTCAGCGCAGTCGACAATGTCACCGGAGTGTGTGAGGAGTATCTTGGAGTTTCTGAGGAAGACTGCTGCTTAAATCATTTTATCTGACCTCTTCCTCACATGTAAGATGCAAACTTCAGATTCATTTCTTGAGAAAAGAAGTTTGCATCTTACATGTGAGGAAGAGGTCAGATAAAATGAAGTATATGAAGAAATATGGCCATAACCGTGCTGTATCATAGGCAGGCCCGGACTGGAGCCCCTCATGGGCCGGTCTCCTGGCTCCTCCCCTGGACAGGGAAGGCAAAACTACTGACCTGGCATATTTTGGCGGGGAATATTTTGCATTTAAATTTGGGGTCTTTTCTTGTGTCTGTCGGGTCAGAGAGGAGGGGAAGGACCAAAGCACCACAGACTGCACTACTGAAATACTAGAAGTCCCAGGAAATAAAGCGGTACTCCAGTGGAAAACTTTATTTATTTATTTTTTTTAAATCATCTGGTGCCAGAAAGTTATACAGATTTGTGAATGACTTCTATTAAAAAATCTTAACCCTTCCAGTACTTATCAGCTGCTGCATGCTCCAGAGGAAGTTGAGTTGTTCTTTCCAGTCTGACCACAGTGCTCTCTGCTGACACCTCTGTCCATGTCAGGAACTGTCCAGAGCAGAAGAGGTTTGCTATGGGGATTTTCTCCTGCTCTGGACAGTTCTTGATATGGACAGAGGTGTCCCCTCCTGCAGTGTCCCCTGGCCCCAATATTGTTGTAATTGTATATAATCCCTATGTGGTATATGTAAGAGTGTTATACCTTTAAGACGTTTTACCATGTGATTTGTCATGTGATTGTTACCCAGGAGGTATCAGTGATCAGGTGACCTAGGGGGGACCAATGGGATCCCCCCAGAGCCTCCCCCATATAAGCCCTGGGTGAAGTCTCTTCTTTCTCTTAGTCTTTGCTGAGGTGCAGTCGGACATAAGTGTCCAGAGTCATAGGAGCCTCAAGTCCAGTCTGTAGCCACAAGCTACAAACCTGCAAATAAGCCTCAGTCACAGTCTAGTCAGTCACCAGTCAGTCAAGTCAAAGTCCTCTGTCTAGTCAACGTGGCCTGCACTAAATTGTCCACCTCTACTGCAAGTCCCAGAAAGCCCTTAAAGGGGTACTCCGCCCTTAGACATCTTATCCCCTATCCAAAGGATAGGGGATAAGATGTCAGATCGCGGGGGTCCCACTGCTGGGGACCCCCGGGATCTCGGCTGCAGCACCTACCTCAACGGCTTCCGGCAATGCTGGAGGCTTCGGATCCCGACCACGTGAGCAAAAGAGCGTGACGTCACGACTCTGCCCCCGTGTGATGTCAAGTCCCGCCCCTCAATGCAAGTCTATGGGAGGGGGCGTGATGGCCGTCACGCCTCCTCCCATAGGCTTGCATTGAGGGGGCGGAGCGTGATGTCACACGGGGGCAGAGCCGTGTTGTCACAACGCTCCAGCCCCGTGATCGACAGTAATCAGACCCGGAGCAAACACGCTCCGGGGACTGATTTTAACGGGGTGCAGCATGGAAGATCTTGGGGGTCCCCAGCGGCAGGACCCCCGTGATCAGGCATCTTACCCCCAATCCTTTGGATAGGGGATAAGATGTCTAAGCGCTGGAGTACCCCTTTAAGCTCTCTGAAGTCACTGGTCACCTCCTTGGGCCCTGGTTGAACTGCATAGACTTTACCATTTGTCTAACCTCAATAAAGCTACCGTTGTCCATAACTTGGCGTCGGAGTCTTTATTGCCCCCATGTCTAGCCCAGGATTTAGAGGTATACCTTCGGGTGGTATTCAGGATAAACCACACCCTGGCGTCACGAACACAAGGGGTTAATGCCATCTGCCCCTAAGGTAATTCCATCTGCCTTGCATCACACCCCATACCACAGTGGCATACCATGCGGCTGCCATGGGGTCCTTGTAGAGAGGAGGGGCCCCATCCTGGTTGGCTCTGTCCCTTTGGTAAGACACTGTGCAGAACTCCTCCCTCCAGGGAACTGAATTGTCACCAATCTAATGGAGGGGGGTATTGCCCAATGGGTCATGGAAAGAAAGGGGAAAATAAACACCAGATCCTTCTGTCCTTGGGGCAAAATCAGACGCCGTCATAGGAGGCCCATTTTGATATTTGTTATGGGGCCCCCTTTCTTCTATGAATGCCCCTGCCAGGATAAATTGTTATCAAAGGTCCTGACCCCATCCGTGGCCGTCCTGGGATGGAAAGGGTGTCACAGGAGCCGCCTGAACCCCCGAGCAATGGGGGAGATTTATCAAAACCTGTGTAGAGGAAAAGTGGACCAGTTGCCCATAACAACCAATCAGCTTGCTTCTTTCATTTTAGAAAGGGCCTTTTAAAAAAATGAAAGAAGCGATCTGATTGGTTGCTATGGGCAACAGCTGTTGATAAATCTCCCCATTGACTCTACCACTTTTTTTTCAACCTTTTTTAACCATGCGATTACGTAATTACACTGGCTGTTATTCCTCAATTTTCCTGTAGGGGGCACTGAAGGGAGAAAATATTTTTTTTAAATGGAAAACCCCTTTAAAATCACAAAAAAAAGTCTGGAATAGAAATCCATGAAGTGGTCTCATAACTCTGGACCTCGAAATGTTGCAAAATTACAACTCCCAGCCAACGGCTGTCCGGGCATTCTGGGAGTTGTAGTTTTGCAATAGTTTGGGACCACAGTTCAGAGACCACTGGACTAAAGTGACTTCAAATGTCCGGGCATGCTGAGAGTTATAGTTTTGCAACAGCTGGAGGTCCACATTTTGGAGACCACGGGACTAGAGTGACTTTGGCTGTCCGGGCATGCTGGGAGTTGTAGTTTTGCAACAGATAAAGATCCACAGTTTAGAGACGCCTGGACTAGAGTGACCTCAAATGTCTGTAAATGTTGGGAGTTGTAGTTTTGCAACAGCTGGAGGTCCACAGTTTGGAGACCACTGGACTAGAGTAACTTTGGCTGTCCGGGCATGCTGGGAGTTGTAGTTTTGGAACATCTGGGAGGGTGGGAGGGGGTTTCTTTGTGACACACTGATCTTGCCCATACTGTCAGGCACGGTGGGCTTTATGGTTGTTACTCTATCTGGTGATTTAACCCTTTAAGAGCACGGTGTAGATTTCAGGTGTCATAATACAGTCCAGCGGGACCCCTCGAAACCCCCTGAGAATAATTAGGGCTATAAAACCTTGTTCACCCCTTTAAGGAACGGCGATTGGGTAACTGTGTACATTCCTATGGATTATACAGGGCACTTGGCGGTTCACCAACGTAACTAAGGATTATATCACCTGGCACACGGCACTGGCAGGACGGGCTCTGCCCTTCATACCACTGTGTGTTTAGTCCTATCTTCACAGAACCTATGACCTTGCCTATAGGACAGTGTTTTCCAAACAGTGTGCCTCCAGCTGTTGCAAAACTAAAACTTCCAGCATGCCCGGACAGCCAACGGCTGTCAGGGCATGCTGGAAGTTGTAGTTTTGCAACAGCTGGAGGCACACTGTTTGGAAAACACTGTCATATAGGGTCTATTATTTACAGATTCTCACATTCTAGTTGCATTTTTCAGCATTACCAGCAGGTGGTGCTATTACTTCTGGGTAAATCACATTGGAGTTATGTTTTTTTTTTGTCCCTTAGGGGGCACTATAGGGTTCACAGTGGTTGCTAGTTCACCCAGGGCACCGGGTCTGTGTGCCACATTAGAGGGGACCTGACTGATGGGCACCCCACTGATCCCAATGTAGCTATAAAGACACAACAGCGCCAGATAGTGAGTGAATCCTACCACCATCTAGTGCTAAATAAAGTTCTCACATAATACAGCCATGCAAAGGCCACCAAACAGTGCCACACATAGGGTTAAATAAAAGTGCCATACAGTACTCACATAACACAGCCATGAGACGAGAATAATATAATGCCAGATATAATTCTACCATATAGAGCTAAATAAAAGTACCATAACAGCCATAATAAGAGAACAATATAATGCGAGATATAATTCTACCATATAGTGCACCAAAAAATACCATACAGTACTCACATAACACAGCCATAAGAAGAGAACAATATAATGCCAGATATAATTCTACCATTTAGTGCAACAAAAAGTACCATACAGTACTCACATAAGACAGCCATAAGAAGAGAACAATACAATGCCAGATATAATGCCACCATATAGGGCTAAATAAAAGTACCACACAGTACTCACATAACAGCCATAATAAGAGAACAATATAATGCCCGACATAATGCCACCATATAGGGTTAAATAAAAGTACCATACAGTACTCACATAACAGTCATAAGAAGAGAACAATATAATGCCAGACATAATGCCACCATATAGGGCTAAATAAAAGTACCATACAGTACTCACATAAGACAGCCATAAGAAGAGAACAATACAATGCCAGATATAATTCTACCATGTAGCGCAACAAAAAATACCACCATACAGTACTCACATAACACAGCCATAAGAAGAGAACAATACAATTACAGACAAAATGCTGCCATATTGTGCAAAATAAAAGTACCATACAGTACTCACATAACATAGCTATAATGAGGGAACAAAAGTGTCAGATTGTGACTTAATACTACTACTAAATAGTACTAAATAAAGGTTGTGTTCAGTGCCCATATAATATTCCCACATGATGAGTACAAAACCGTGCCATACCTTATCCTGCTAAATAAACAATACCATACAGTGCCCACATAAAAGTCATAAGAGGGAGGGGTACAAAATAGTGGCAGACAATGACGATATAATACCACCATATAGTGTTAAATAAAAAGCGCCATACAAAGAGCACAAAGTGATAGACAGTGACAGACAGTGACTAAATAATGCTACCATGAAAGTACCATTTAGTGCCCACATAATACAGCCATACAAAGAACATAAAACAATGCCAGACAGTCATTCATGATGCTACCATATAGCGCTAAATAAAAGCACCGCACACAACACAAGTGTCACAGACTCTAAGCTAGTCTTTTCTATACCTGGCAGGGGGATAGATTTAGTTGTAAATACCAGGACCAAGGCAGAATGGTGTGTTGGCGCCCCCACCTGGCACATGTGACACACTACGTCTCCGTTAACTATACCCCGCTGTGGTGGACAGTAACTAAATAATACCACCATAGTTTCAGTATTGGCCACTATTCAGCCAAATGTGGGTTAGTGACCCCCATTACTGTGCCCACCTTTCCTCAGACCCTCATTACTGTGCCCACCTTTCCTCAGACCCCCATTACTGTGCCCACCTTTCCTCAGACCCCCATTACTGTGCCCACCTTTCCTCAGACCCCCATTACTGTGCCCACCTTTCCTCAGACCCCCATTACTGTGCCCACCTTTCCTCAGACCCCTATTACTGTGCCCGCCTTTCCTCAGACCCCCATTACTGTGCCCACCTTTCCTCAGATCCCCATTACTGTGCCCACCTTTCCTCAGACCCCCATTACTGTGCCCACCTTTCCTCAGACCCCCATTACTGTGCCCACCTTTCCTCAGACCCCCATTACTGTGCCCACCTTTCCTCAGACCCTCATTACTGTGCCCACCTTTCCTCAGACCCTCATTACTGTGCCCACCTTTCCTCAGACCCCCATTACTGTGCCCACCATTCCTCAGTCCCCCATTACTGTGCCCACCTCTCCTCAGACCCTCATTACTGTGCGCACCTTTCCTCAGACCCCCATTACTGTGCCCACCTTTCCTCAGACCCCCGTTACTGTGCACACCTTTCCTCAGACCCTCATTACTGTGCCCACCTTTCCTCAGATCCCCATTACTGTGCCCACCTTTCCTCAGTCCCCCATTACTGTGCCCACCTTTCCTCAGACCCTCATTACTGTGCCCACCTTTCCTCAGACCCCCATTACTGTGCCCACCTTTCCTCAGACCCCCATTACTGTGCCCACCTTTCCTCAGACCCCCATTACTGTGCCCACCTTTCCTCAGACCCCCATTACTGTGCCCACCTTTCCTCAGACCCCTATTACTGTGCCCACTATTCCTCAGACCCCCATTACTGTGCCCACTATTCCTCAGACCCCCATTACTGTGCCCACCTTTCCTCAGACCCCCATTACTGTGCCCACCTTTCCTCAGAAGACCCTCATTACTGTGCCCACCTTGTCATTCTGGGATGACCCGCGAGGCCTCCTTATTGTTCTGGTATATTGGATTTCCTTGTACTTGGACATCAGGTACCCTGTGCCGTCTCCATGGTGATATCATTGCATCCTGGTGTTGTCCCTGAGGACATCGCAGCTGATGAAGAGACATGGCGTGACCACCATTATGTCATCCGAGCCGCCTGCTTCACTTACCCCATCATGCTATGTGAGCAAAGACCCTGGAAAAGGTCACGTGACCGATCAATGTACTGGAATCTGCGCGCTCTGACTCAGCTACATGTAATTGTTGTTATTATGGTGCGGCGGGGGCTGGAGAACGCTGATGTCATGCAAAATAGTGTGCCAATTGTGCCATTTAGGATGCTGGGAAAGTTGAGTCGTCCTCCATCGTCGGGTTGGTAAATAATCCTAGTTACATCTGTTTCTGGAAAAGCTGGGTGACTGCTGTGTTAGGAGCAGTAATGGCGGCCATATTATTATTATTTTAGGCGATTGACTACTTCTGGTTCATTGGCATTAACCAAAGCTGCCACAAGGTATTCCTCTAAAAGACATGTAAAAATAATATTTCCATGCGATGAATAAATAATAAATAAATAATACCGCCAAATAACAACCATACAGAGCTCACATAATACAGTCATATGTGGAACAAATAGCGCCATAGATTGCCTAAATGATACCACTACACAGTGCCACATAATACAATCATATAGCGAACCCATAACATTGCCATACAATGCCTATATAATACTACCGTATATTGCTAGATATCAGCACTATACAGTGCCCACATAACATTGCCATACAATGCCTATATAATACTACCGTATATTGCTAGATATCAGCACTATACAGTGCCCACATAACATTGCCATACAATGCCTATATAATACTACCGTATATTGCTAGATATCAGCACTATACAGTGCCCACATAACATTGCCATACTGTGCCCATATATAATACTACCGTATATTGCTAGATATCAGCACTATACAGTGCCCACATAACATTGCCATACAATGCCTATATAATACTACCGTATATTGCTAGATATCAGCACTATACAGTGCCCACATAACATTGCCATACAATGCCTATATAATACTACCGTATATTGCTAGATATCAGCACTATACAGTGCCCACATAACATTGCCATACAATGCCTATATAATACTATCGTATATTGCAAGATATCAGCACTATACAGGGCCCACATAACATTGCCATACAATGCCTATATAATACTACCGTATATTGCTAGATATCAGCACTATACAGTGCCCACATAACATTGCCATACAATGCCTATATAATACTACCGTATATTGCTAGATTTCAGCACTATACAGGGCCCACACAACATTGCCATACAATGCCTATATAATACTACCGTATATTGCTAGATATCAGCACTATACAGTGCCCACATAACATTGCCATACAATGCCTATATAATACTACCGTATATTGCTAGATATCAGCACTATACAGGGCCCACATAACATTGCCATACAATGCCTATATAATACTACCGTATATTGCTAGATATCAGCACTATACAGGGCCCACATAACATTGCCATACAATGCCTATATAATACTACCGTATATTGCTAGATATCAGCACTATACAGTGCCCACATAACATTGCCATACAATGCCTATATAATACTACCGTATATTGCTAGATATCAGCACTATACAGTGCCCACATAACATTGCCATACAATGCCTATATAATACTACCGTATATTGCTAGATATCAGCACTATACAGTGCCCACATAACATTGCCATACAATGCCTATATAATACTACCGTATATTGCTAGATATCAGCACTATACAGGGCCCACATAACATTGCCATACAATGCCTATATAATACTACCGTATATTGCTAGATATCAGCACTATACAGTGCCCACATAACATTGCCATACAATGCCTATATAATACTACCGTATATTGCTAGATATCAGCACTATACAGTGCCCACATAACATTGCCATACAATGCCTATATAATACTACCGTATATTGCTAGATATCAGCACTATACAGGGCCCACATAACAATGTCATGCCTCAAAGAGCGTTATACAGTGCCTTAATAATGCCAAAATACAGTACTAAATAATAGTGTTGAGCGCAAATATATGAAATGCACATTTTTACTGTGAATATCGTCACTTCGCGATTTTGCGAATATTTAGAATATAGCGCTATATATTCGTAATGATGAATATTCATGTTTTTCCCCTTCACAGTACACATCACGACAATGATATATACTGTGTAAAACAAAATGGCGATCATCCCTCCCCGCTTCCAGCTTGTGGTCCAAAGAAGGAGGTGTGGAGCGCAAATATTTCGTATATGCGAATATTTGCAAATATCGGCACCTCCAGGGGACACTGATCCCTCCCTTCTTTTAGCTTTAGATAAGGTAGGTTAGTTTAGCAGATAGGTTGTAGTGTGGGGTACAGTGTTAGCTGAAAGATATAATCGCGCACGCGCACTATACGGATTTAGAGAATATGCAAATTTTGCGAACATGGGAGGAATATTCATCCATATATTCGCGAAATATCGTGAATCTGAATATGGCCCCTGCCGCTCATCTACTAAATAAGTGTCCACATAATACTGCCATATACTGAACCCATAACAAGGCCATACTGTGCCCATACATAATACTACTTTATATTGCTAGATACCAGCACTATACAATGCCAACATAATACTACAATATAGTGGACCCATAACAATGACATGCAGTGCCTAAAACTTCTTCCAAACATTGCTACATACCACCATGTAGAGCACCACATAATACTGCTAAATAATAAACACAGAACAGTGCCAAATAGTCCCTATATACTACAGGTACGTGTGCACAGTATGGTCTCGGTATGTGTGCACAGTAGGGTCCTGGTACGTGTGCACAGCAGGGTCCTGGTACGTGTGCACAGTATGGTCTCGGTATGTGTGCATAGTAGGGTCCTGGTACGTGTGCACAGTATGGTCTCGGTATGTGTGCATAGTATGGTCTCGGTATGTGTGCATAGTATGATCCTGGTACGTGTGCACAGTAGGGTTCAGGTACGTGTGCACAGTAGGGTCCCGGTATGTGTGCATAGTATGGTCTCGGTATGTGTGCATAGTATGGTCCTGGTACGTGTGCACAGTAGGGTCCTGTCGCAATAATGTGGGCACTGTAAGACACTGTTATGTGTTTACTATATTGCAGTATAATGTGGGCACTGTAAGACACTGTTATGTGTTTACTATATTACAGTATAATGTGGGCACTGTAAGACACTGTTATGTGTTTACTATATTGCAGTATAATGTGGCCACTGTAAGACACTGTTATGTGTTTACTATATTGCAGTATAATGTGGCCACTGTAAGACACTGTTATGTGTTTACTATATTGCAGTATAATGTGGGCACTGTAAGACATTGTTATGTGTTTACTATATTACAGTATTCTGTGGGCACTGTAAGACATTGTTATGTGTTTACTATATTTCAGTATAATGTGGGCACTGTAAGACACTGTTATGTGTTTACTATATTGCAGTATAATGTGGGCACAGTAAGACACTGTTATGTGTTTACTATATTACAGTATAATGTGGGCACTGTAAGACACTGTTATGTGTTTACTATATTGCAGCATAATGTGGGCACTGTAAGACATTGTTATGTGTTTACTATATTGCAGTATAATGTGGGCACTGTAAGACACTGTTATGTGTTTACTATATTACAGTATAATGTGGGCACTGTAAGACACTGTTATGTGTTTACTATATTGCAGCATAATGTGGGCACTGTAAGACACTGTTATGTGTTTACTATATTGCAGTATAATGTGGGCACCGTAAGACATTGTTATGTGTTTACTATATCGCAGTATAATATGGGCACTGTAAGACACTGTTATGTGTTTACTATATTGCAGTTTAATGTGGGCCCTGTAAGACACTGTTATGTGTTT
The DNA here is from genome assembly GCF_029499605.1 of Hyla sarda. Taxonomy (NCBI): domain Eukaryota; kingdom Metazoa; phylum Chordata; class Amphibia; order Anura; family Hylidae; genus Hyla; species Hyla sarda. The sequence goes on along the minus strand of NC_079197.1, from coordinate 10,369,732 downwards.
ACTATATCGCAATATAATGTGGGCACTGTAAGACACTGTTATGTGTTTACTATATTGCAGTATAATGTGGGCACTGTAATACACTGGTATGTGTTTACTATATTGCAGTATAATGTGGGCACTGTAAGACACTGTTATGTGTTTACTATATTGCAGTATAATGTGGGCACTGTAAGACACTGTTATGTGTTTACTATATTGCAGTATAATGTGGGCACTGTAAGACACTGTTATGTGTTTACTATATTGCAGTATAATGTGGGCACTGTAAGACACTGTTATGTGTTTACTATATTACAGTATAATGGGGGCACTGTAAGACACTGTTATGTGTTTACTATATTACAGTATAATGGGGGCACTGTAAGACACTGTTATGTGTTTACTATATTGCAGTATAATGTGGGCACTGTGAGACACTGTTATGTGTTTACTATATTACAGTATAATGTGGGCACTGTAAGACACTGTTATGTGTTTACTACATTGCAGCATAATGTGGGCACTGTAAGACACTGTTATGTGTCTACTATATTGCAGCATAATGTGGGCACTGTAAGACACTGTTATGTGTTTACCATATTGCAGTATAATGTGGGCACTGTAAGACACTGTTATGTGTTTACTATATTGCAGTATAATGTGGGCACTGTAAGACACTGTTATGTGTTTACTATATTGCAGTATAATGTGGGCACTGTAATACACTGTTATGTGTTTACTATATCGCAGTATAATGTGGGCACTGTAAGACATTGTTATGTGTTTACTATATCGCAGTATAATGTGGGCACTGTAAGACACTGGTATGTGTTTACTATATCGCAGTATAATGTGGGCACTTTAACACACTGGTATGTGTTTACTATATCGCAGTATAATGTGGGCACTTTAACACACTGTTATGTGTTTACTATATTACAGTATAATGTGGGCACTGTAAGACACTGTTATGTGTTTACTATATTGCAGTACAATGTGGGCACTGTAAGACACTGTTATGTGTTTACTATATTGCAGTATAATGTGGGCACTGTAAGACACTGTTATGTGTTTACTATATTACAGTATAATGGGGGCACTGTAAGACACTGTTATGTGTTTACTATATTGCAGTATAATGTGGGCACTGTAACACACTGTTATGTGTTTACTATATTACAGTATAATGTGGGCACCGTAAGACACTGTCATGTGTTTACCATATTGCAGTATTATGTAGGCACTGTAAGACACTGTTATGTGTTTACTATATTACAGTATAATGTGGGCACTGTAAGACACTGTTATGTGTTTACTATATTGCAGTATTATGTGGGCACTGTAAGACACTGTTATGTGTTTACTATATTACAGTATAATGTGGGCACTGTAAGACACTGTTATGTGTTTACTATATTGCAGTATAATGTGGGCACTGTAAGACACTGTTATGTGTTTACTATATTACAGTATAATGTGGCCACTGTAAGACACAGGTATGTGTTTACTATATTGCAGTATAATGTTGGCACTGTAAGACACTGTTATGTGTTTACTATATTGCAGAATAATGTGGGCACTGTAAGACACTGTTATGTGTTTACTATATTTCAGTATAATGTGGGCACTGTAAGACACTGTTATGTGTTTACTATATTGCAGTATAATGTGGGCACTGTAAGACACTGTTATGTGTTTACTATATTGCAGTATAATGTGGGCACTGTAAGACACTGTTATGTGTTTATTATATTGCAGTATAATGTGGGCACTGTAAGACACTGTTATGTGTTTACTATATTGCAGTATAATGTGGGCACTGTAAGACACTGTTATGTGTTTACTATATTACAGTATAATGTGGGCACTGTAAGACACTGTTATGTGTTTACTATATTACAGTATAATGTGGGCACTGTAAGACACTGTTATGTGTTTACTATATTGCAGTATAATGTGGGCACTGTAAGACACTGTTATGTGTTTACTATATTGCAGTATAATGTGGGCACTGTAACACACTGTTATGTGTTTACTATATTGCAGTATAATGTGGGCACTGTAAGACACTGTTATGTGTTTACTATATTGCAGTATAATGTGGGCACTGTAAGACACTGTTATGTGTTTACTATATTTCAGTATAATGTGGGCACTGTAAGACACTGTTGTGTGTTTACTATATTGCAGTATAATGTGGGCACTGTAAGACACTGTTATGTGTTTACTATATTGCAGTATAATGTGGGCACTGTAATACACTGTTATGTGTTTACTATATTGCAGTATAATGTGGGCACTGTAAGACACTGTTATGTGTTTACTATATTGCAGTATAATGTGGGCACTGTAAGACACTGTTATGTGTTTACTATATTACAGTATAATGGGGGCACTGTAAGACACTGTTATGTGTTTACTATATTGCAGTATAATGTGGGCACTGTAAGACACTGTTATGTGTTTACTATATTACAGTATAATGGGGGCACTGTAAGACACTGTTATGTGTTTACAATATTGCAGTATAATGTGGGCACTGTAAGACACTTATGTGTTTACAATATTGCAGTATAATGTGGGCACACTGTAAGACACTGTTATGTGTTTACTATGTTGCAGTATAATGTGGGCACTGTAAGACACTGTTATCTGTTTACTATATTGCAGTATAATGTGGGCACTGTAAGACACTGTTATGTGTTTACTATATTACAGTATAATGGGGGCACTGTAACACACTGTTATGTGTTTACTATATTGCAGTATAATGTGGGCACTGTAACACACTGTTATGTGTTTACAATATTGCAGTATAATGTGGGCACTGTAAGACACTGTTATGTGTTTACAATATTGCAGTATAATGTGGGCACACTGTAAGACACTGTTATGTGTTTACTATATTGCAGTATAATGTGGGCACTGTAAGACACTGTTATCTGTTTACTATATTGCAGTATAATGTGGGCACTGTAAGACACTGTTATGTGTTTACTATATTGCAGTATAATGTGGGCACTGTAAGACATTGTTATGTGTTTACTATATTGCAGTATAATGTGGGCACTGTAAGACACTGTCATGTGTTTACTATATTGCAGTATAATGTGGGCACTGTAAGACACTGTCATGTGTTTACTATATTACAGTATAATGTGGGCACTGTAAGACACTGTTATGTGTTTATTATATTGCAGTATAATGTGGGCACTGTAAGACACTGTTATGTGTTTACTATATTGCAGTATAATGTGGGCACTGTAAGACACTGTTATGTGTTTACTATATTACAGTATAATGGGGGCACTGTAAGACACTGTTATGTGTTTACTATATTGCAGTATAATGTGGGCACTGTAACACACTGTTATGTGTTTACTATATTGCAGTATAATGTGGGCACTGTAACACACTGTTATGTGTTTACTATATTGCAGTATAATGTGGGCACTGTAAGACACTGTTATGTGTTTACTATATTGCAGTATTATGTGGGCACTGTAAGACACTGTTATGTGTTTACTATATTACAGTATAATGTGGCCACTGTAAGACACTGGTATGTGTTTACTATATTGCAGTATAATGTTGGCACTGTAAGACACTGTTATGTGTTTACTATATTGCAGTATAATGTGGGCACTGTAAGACACTGTTATGTGTTTACTATATTTCAGTATAATGTGGGCACTGTAAGACACTGTTATGTGTTTACTATATTGCAGTATAATGTGGGCACTGTAAGACACTGTTATGTGTTTACTATATTGCAGTATAATGTGGGCACTGTAAGACACTGTTATGTGTTTACTATATTACAGTATAATGGGGCACTGTAAGACACTGTTATGTGTTTACTATATTGCAGTATAATGTGGGCACTGTAAGACACTGTTATGTGTTTACAATATTGCAGTATAATGTGGGCACTGTAAGACACTGTTATGTGTTTACTATATTGCAGTATAATGTGGGCACTGTAAGACACTGTTATGTGTTTACTATATTGCAGTATAATGTGGGCACTGTAAGACACTGTTATGTGTTTATTATATTGCAGTATAATGTGGGCACTGTAAGACACTGTTATGTGTTTACTATATTGCAGTATAATGTGGGCACTGTAAGACACTGTTATGTGTTTACTATATTGCAGTATAATGTGGGCACAGTAAGACACTGTTATGTGTTTACTATATTGCAGTATTATGTAGGCACTGTTATGTGTTTACTATATTACAGTATTATGTAGGCACTGCTATGTGTTTACTATATCGCAGTATAATGTGGGCACTGTAAGACACTGTCATGTGTTTACCATATTGCAGTATTATGTAGGCACTGTAAGACACTGTTATGTGTTTACTATATTACAGTATAATGTGGGCACTGTAAGACACTGTTATGTGTTTACTATATTGCAGTATTATGTGGGCACTGTAAGACACTGTTATGTGTTTACTATATTACAGTATAATGTGGGCACAGTAAGACACTATTATATGTTTACTATATTGCAGTATAATGTGGGCACTGTAAGACACTGTTGTGTTTATTATATTGCAGTATAATGTGGGCACTGTAAGACACTGTTATGTGTTTACTATATTGCAGTATAATGTGGGCACTGTAAGACACTGTTATGTGTTTACTATATTGCAGTATTATGTAGGCACTGTTATGTGTTTACTATATTACAGTATTATGTAGGCACTGTTATGTGTTTACTATATTGCAGTATTATGTAGGCACTGTTATGTGTTTACTATATTACAGTATTATGTAGGCACTGTTATGTGTTTACTATATCGCAGTGTAATGTGGGCACTGTAAGACACTGTCATGTGTTTACCATATTGCAGTATTATGTAGGCACTCTATAATACTGCTATATATTAAACACCTAACAGTGCCATTCAAAATTCTACCATATATTACTAAATAAAAGTACAATACAGTACAAACATAATACTTTCACATAGTGAGCATATAACTGCACCCTACAGTACCAAAATACTTCTGCCAAACAGCACCTATTGGACACTGCCACTTAGTACCTATATAATTACATTATATAGTTAACAAATAGTATTACACCGCCATACGGTGCTCCAAACTGTACATATGCCTCCATATTGGCGGCACACAATGCCAATGTAATAAAATATCAGTATTTTAAATATAGAGCAAGGTGCAGGGGGATAGACACCACTTCTGCCCATGTAACAGTAGTATTTATTAGAATTAGGGCGGTATGAAGTCACAGGTGCCTGTAATAGGTTAAGGGGGGGATAGAATGGATGCATCATGGCAGTGCGGGGATCTCTGCAGCAGATGCAGATGTGTCTGGTTTCTAATAAGCCACCACTTCTGTCTGCCCCGACGTCTCAGCCCTTCCCCTCCGAGCCGAGGCGAGATGGGTTGGGGGATTGGGGACGGCGTAGGGTGGGGGATAATGAGCTAACATGCCAAATCCTCTGTTTCCAGGCAGGTCAGCGATGTGATCTCAGGCTTGATCCATATTCATAATATCACCGTGTGTTGTCATCTTCTATATCAGAAGCTTTACACATCCATCCAGCCCGCCTCCCCGTCTCCTCCATTGGTCGCATCCTCGGGAGCCCTGGGAGCCCATTGGTCGCTCGGAGCACCTGTCAGACT